>NW_021681846.1:15806-97020 GCF_001412515.2 Diachasma alloeum | reverse complement strand
CTTTTACCGATTTATTTTTCTCCGTGTGACGTCCGTATAGAAGATCAAAGAAACAATTTAACTTTGGGATAAATGGAGAGGAGAGAAAAACGTGAATATCTCGGAAATTAGATGCGACAAAGTGGGCCCTTTTCACGTGGACGTACACATATAATTGGACTGAAATTTATAGAAATTTTTAATTTGCAATGACGAAATTCCTTGAAATTTCCGTATTACGGCAACGCTATAAAAATTCCCAATAAGTTCCCGGAATTTCTGCGAAAATATTACTGAAACTTACAGACATCATTCCTGATTTCAAGACATTCCTTTGATTTTCAGGATCATGTCACTAGAAATTTTTTACAAAATGACTTAATTTTAACATTGCTTGCTCATTGCATTTCAGAAATGCAGCTGCCTAAAAAAGACACATCGATTCCTAGGAACAACGTTTTTTTTTCTCGGTAAATACAGACAATAGAGAAATGTCAGAGTACAGTGAATAAACTTCACTCGTCAAAAACTCCATAATGGCAGAGTTAAATTCCCTGATTTTTTTTCACTCTCGATTAATTTTTTAATGATTCAAATTGATACTTAAGTATTAATTGATTCATTCATNTTTCTCAGTAAATACAGACAATAGAGAAATGTCAGAGTACAGTGAATAAACTTCACTCGTCAAAAACTCCATAATGGCAGAGTTAAATTCCCTGATTTTTTTTCACTCTCGATTAATTTTTTAAAGATTCAAATTGATACTTAAGTATCAATTGATTAATTCACATCGTTCCATTCCATCGGGAGATATTGTCGATTGGAGACAATTTTTTATGGTCACTGAAGAATGCAAACCATTCATTTAAATCTCGCAATAATCTGCGAAAAGTCTCATTCGTTAATCTATTATTATTGATTTAATCCCATTATGTGTATGAGATTTGTTGAGATATAATCTCTCACAAATATTGAATATATTTCTCATCAAAATAATTTGAAATTCATTCATTACCTTTGTATCACTGACAAAATATGTAATAAATGTGAATAAGATTAATTGCACGTATTTTTTTTTTTATTAAAGATCTAGTTGTATAGAAATTCAAATAAATGATCCTCTTTCGCTCAAGACTTCATAATTCCTTCTCTCCCTCTCCTTTATGATCAACTAATTTACAAATTAAGACAATAAGAAGTTGTATGAACGAAAATGGGATAATCAAGCGGATGAGCGAATGCAAAGGAGGTTTCATGTTGGATTTAAGATTGGGAACGCATCCCTGTTATCGACTGTTTCCATGGTAATAGATGAAAATTTCTTTACCCACAGAGACGGCCTCTCGATTAGTTCATGCGCGCCACCGCTATGTAACTCTGTTCGAACAGGTCCCATAAGCCTGAGCAATCTCTCCTATTATCTCTGGGTCTATCCTCTTTGTGGCCGACTTTCAATAATTTTCATTATCGTGTGAACTTTAAAATGAGAATTCCATTGAATATTAGGTAATGGAGAAATTTTTCACTACCAATATGTAGGAAAACTTAATATAAAATGGTCGTTGTTCAACCCTTCAAGATGTTCTACGTGAAATTTCATGGGTACTTTTCTAACAGTGTATGCGGAAAGGAAAACTGTTCATTTTGAATCATATGAAACGATGCATGAAGAAGCTTAGGCACAAAAGAATCAAATGACAGATTTCAATGAGGGAGAATCCTGATCGGAATTATTCTTGACATTCCGCTCAAGATCTGACTTGGATCACGATCGTTATAATGCAAAACAGTCTAATGGACTGGTATAGTTATTTCTTCCACTACAATAGATGGGGATATTCCACAAACGTATTTTAGATCTTAGAAAGTTGGAAACAATTGGTTCTCTAAGGAAGTCTCATCATCGCTTTTTTTTCATTAAAACGAAGACAGTTTCTAGAAGAGACTCGAACCATCGATTAATTTATTATTTTATTCTCTTGGTGAAGGAGGATGGTATCAAAATCTAAAATATGTTGATGCTAGGTCGAAAATGGTTACTGCTGATAATTACACCGATATGCTTGATTTTTTATAAAAATCCGCGTATAAAAATAACTTAAATTGGGAAAGTTACCATCTGATCATTAAGTTTCACGGGGTGGCATAGGTATATAATAAAATACTTGTAATATACGATGGATATGGTTCGCACATTTGAGAAGTCCAATTTAAGTATAACAATGAACTGTAGCACCGCCCCAATGGCCATTTTCCAACAAATTTTGAGCAAAACACTACTAATGCAGGCAATAATCGCTGACGAATTCCGCTAATGCTTTCCCACTCAATTCGACAGCAAAATTCGGAGAAGGTCAAAGGGGCCTAAGATTAATATCCATCAGTTGCAATACTCATGGAACACAATTTCACTGTAAAACGACACCAAGTTAGAGCGCAGCAACAATTGCGCGCTAGGAATGGTGACATAATCAAAGAAAGGATAGCAGAAGATCACATTCCTTTAGACAGGAAAGATATCACTGTGCGTATTTTTTATATGGAAAAAAATTCTCATTAATTTAATTATGACTCATTCAGTGTTCAGGAAAAACGCGATCTATTGCCGATATATCTTCGTGAGACTCTGCAAAATCAACGTTTATTTAAAATTAACGACCGCACAGGCCAACACCTTTCCATTTCAAATGAAAAAAAAAAAATATATATATATATATATATATATATATATATGGGCCAAATATATATAATAAATATATACGGGCCATGTAGTGAGTGGTATCTTGTGAATGAGAACTCGGAATCGAAAGATTCTCCTGACAATTATAAGACGAAGACTAATTATAAGACAAAACTATGGAGATTATATATTCAGATCCACTTCATTGATAATCAACCGCGTGAAATTGTGATGATAAATTATGCAATTGCATCTGAGAATTATATCAAATATTATGTTCATATTAATCTAATGATTAATTTCTTCAACAATGGGATTGAAGACGCAGACACTAAGTGCCGAGCGCGCGAAGCGCGCTTTATAATGCTAGTAAAAGTAATTGAGGAACATGACTAAATCTCACATGAATGATAAGTCGATTACTAATGTAGAGAGGGAAAAAGATAAACAATACTATTGCACTGAATCACGTCTGCATCAATATTTATTTACGGTGATTACCGATGAAACCGATACCTCAACGATACAAACTCATAAAATTACATTCGATCTGTTGCACAACACTGAATACATCGAAACCCCCCTACCAATCGGTGTGTCAAACGACCATTAAACGCGGTATGAAGACAAAAATACTCGTTCCCCAACAGTTCCAACAATACTCCTTCAGTTTCATTGAGAATTTCTCCTTCTTTTTATTTCACTAAAAAGGAAATGCATCCCAGAGATATAAGACACACAACTACGTATCGACATTGATGATTTAGAACAAAAACAAAAAATCCAACCTATTCTGGTCAACCATTTTGCCACTCAGGAAAGATGGCCGTCCAAGAAACACGGGTTTTACTCTTATTTTTACCGTAAAATCTAATCGGTTTAGTGTCTCAAGTGTTGAACAAGTGTTTGTTAAGTGTGTTAAACAATGAATAATAGTGAATATTCCATTGAAACAAATGAATTCAATGATTAATCCACATTTAATTCTCGAAAGAAATCATTCAAAACTCTGTCGTGTGTGACATCTAACCTCAAATTTCGTTTACTCCTGTGGTAATAGTACAATTTCCACATAATATCCGCTGTATTCCCTCCCAAATATCAATTAAAAAATATAAATTGAATCAAACTACGACAATTACCGTCAAAACTTGTCCAAACTCACGAATCAGTGCCTCATAGATTAATTCCATATATATGAAACGTGTATATATATGCATTCTAACTCCTACTCATTCGCTCTCAAAACGTCGTTCAGTGTCTGACCATGCATTTGCATGTGCATCATTACGTTACTTTAAAACATTAGACGCATAATTCTAACCTTCGTACGAGAAAAACAGAGAAAAAAATGCTGCAATTTTCATACTATCAACTGGGTGCATGTAGTAAATACTGGCTGTTGTTTTTACTAGTGATTGGAATACCAGTAAATTCCTTAACTGAATCATAACATTTCAATTGATGGACATTACTCATTATCAAGTTGTTTCCAACTCCAGAAAACATTTTTATTTTATCATTTTGTCAATAATCATCAAGAACCATCAGCGGAGATACAAGGATTACAGTGTTTTGCAAAGAGTTGACGTCCATCAGAATCTAGTGTTTTTTGTAGCAAATACTTGATGCATTTGACCTTGTTGTACTCTCAAAGATTTATAAATAAACATTTTTAATTAAGTATAAGTATACGGTGGATATCATGATGGACGAGAGGAGAGTTGCGGATTATTTTGTTGTTGCTGGTCTACCTGGTGCGAATGATGACAGTGATAAGGAGAATGAATCAACTGAGAAACTTGAGAATTGGTGTCAAGAGGGGACACACCTCAAGGATATGCATATGCAGGCACCTATCACTGATTTGGCAGTGATATTTACATCATTAGGGGAAAAGTGCCCTGAGGGCTTTATATGCTTGGAGCAAACTGTCTCTGGATTTCCAGCTGACCTCAATCATGGAAGTTTAAGGACTAATGAGTGTTATTTGTGTTATCGGAGGGGAAGGGACAAACCCCCTCTTGTCGATATTGGTAATCATTTGATTCCAAACATTAATTAAAAAAGGGCTACTGTCAGTTTCAAACATCACATCATATTGAAGTGAGGATCTCTATGTGTGCAAAAACTGGTATTTAGCATGAAAAAAAATCATTATTTATTGTCCATTAGCCATACAAAAGCCTAACATAATATAATCGGAAACAAGGAGCAGTGTCTTGAATTTTTTAGATGGAACATTTTTTCTTTCCTCAAAATTTTACAGAAAATGTGCAGATCAATAATTATGACTCACTTAATTAATGTTTTTATACAAAAAAAATCACGGAATGTGGGAAATAATTCAACTATAAAGTATATAGATATTTCTACTGATTTAGATTTCGAACATCAAAAAACTTCATTGTAGTTATTTTTATGGGAAATTTTAGGGGAAAAAAAGTTGTCTATTTAAAAAATTGACGACTCTAGATCGTGTTTTCATTTTTATTATCGTAGCATGGCTAAGGGAAGCAATTATCAGTTCTTGCAAACATGGAATGCAAGGAAAATATATGGAGATCGTCATTTTAATAAGCGATGGTATTTGGAACTCCTAGTAGTCTCCCCTTAAAAGAACAATTGGCATTCATTGATTGAGATTAATTGCGGAACTATTTTATTCCAGGTGTCATTTACGAAGGAAAAGAACGCATAATGGTAGATGCCAAAATGATCGAGAAAACCCCTTCAGGTCATATAGCAAATATCAACAATTCTACATCGAAAATATTCGTAACATACAGACGTGCAAGTCGCAAGATGCCATGCAACTCATTAGTAGTAACCGATATTTGTGTAATATTGACAAATAAAGGTGAAACAGCGCCCCAGGCCTTCTGCACCATAAACAAGAATCTTAACAAAGGAATGTTGGGTAGTGACGTTTTTCTTTGCTACAAGAAATCAATGGATCGAGCCAATCTCATATCCTTCAAGCCAGCGATACTCTACAAATATCCAGTCACTGATTACAATAGTTTTGGATTTCCCAATTCAGTTGCCATGTTCTGTTTGCCCATGGGTGCAACCATTGAGTGTTGGCCAAAGGTTGCCTACAAGCCTAAACCAGTTTTCTCAACTTTTGTTCTCACTGTTGCTGATGCTGCCCAGAAGATTTACGGCTCAGCGATAACCTTCTACGAGGAAGTAGTGCCAGACTCCAATGGCTCAAACAATACAGAGCCCCTCGAAATACTAGAGAAATCTGATAAAACAGATGGTGAGAATATCACAGAGAACAAGCCCCAAGTGAAGATGAAGATATTCAAGAAATTTGGTGTTCTGAAGAGATTGAATTTAGCACAATTGGAGAAACTCCAGTATACAGACCCAGAGACTCAATCTTTGAACATCAGCAAATCCATCTGCATCCTCTCCCACTGGCCGTTCTTCGATACTTTCGAAAAATTCCTTGGATTTCTTCACAGCCTCACTGATGGTAAAGCTCAGAGTATACCCATCGAAAAGTACATTTCCTATTTTCTCTGTGACATACCATTTCCTAGCCCCCAAAGGCCTAGAATTTTCGTCCAACTCAGCAGCATAGACAGACTAATTCTCACTCAACCAGAGGACCTAGCTCTACCAAGATCCGGTGCTAGTTTTCGTCAATTGCTCATGAATCTTGGCCCTGACAATTGTATGCTGATACTACTGCTGATATTAACTGAACAAAAGATACTTGTCCATTCACTGAGACCAGATGTGCTTACATCAGTGAGTGAGGCTATCGCAATGATACTGTTTCCATTTAAGTGGCAATGTCCTTACATACCTCTCTGTCCACTTGGCCTAGCCGAGGTACTTCATGCACCGTTGCCATTCCTAATTGGCGTTGATTCACGTTTTTTTGATTTATACGATCCACCGTCCGATGTTAATTGTGTGAATCTAGACACTAATAATATTGTACTATGTGAGGATAAGAGACACTTGAATACTAAATTGCTACCGAAAAAAGCTGGTAGAATATTGAAGGGTGATTTAGACAAGAGCTATGCAAAATTGAATTCATTGGCGAAAACGCAGTCGTCCCAGCGAGAAAATGCGAGTGAGGATTTTAGTGTTGATAAGGAGTTTCAACAGAAAAGGAGGGAACAGGGACTAGAACTCGAAATACAGAATAGTTTTCTAAGATTTATGGCGTTGATTTTGAACGGCTATCGAAGTTACCTGTTACCAATAACGAAAGCACCGACAGTTGGATCTACTGATCCCACTAGTCTTTTTAATATTCAAGCGTTCCTCAGGAGTCGAGACAAGGCGCATGCCAAGTTCTACAGCATGCTTGTGAGAACACAAATGTTTATAAGGTTCATTGAGGAGAGCAGCTTTGTTTCGGACATGGATATGGCAGGTTTGGCCTTCTTTGATGAATGCACGGAGAGAATTGAAGAGGAGAACGTGACATTCTTGGAACTCGATGAATCTCAACACAGTGAGAGAACTGTATTCATACCACCACCTGATCCAGGCCCCAATCAGGAGCCCCTTGTTTATAAGACATTTCAATTGAATCCGGATTTGATGAGGCCACAGAAGAATCTCAGCTTGAAAAATCCAGCTGTGAGTTGTTTTGGCATAAC
This sequence comes from Diachasma alloeum, assembly GCF_001412515.2. Taxonomy (NCBI): domain Eukaryota; kingdom Metazoa; phylum Arthropoda; class Insecta; order Hymenoptera; family Braconidae; genus Diachasma; species Diachasma alloeum. Next base: position 89,727 of record NW_021681846.1, on the reverse strand, counting down.
ACCCGGAAGTCCAATGGCTCGTAGAACAAAACATGAGATCAAAGTCGCCCAGAAAATGGCTCGTAAACAGGTGAGTGACATTGATTGCTCGTAAAATGGTTATTATTGTATTTTGGGGTATGGTTGATGAATCTTTTTTTAGGCTGGTCTGCCAGAGAGATGGGGCAGATGTCTTCTGGGAACCTGCTATAGTCTATGGTTCTTACATCTACCAGGGATGCTTCAGGTGTCTAGCCAACCTGCTGCTATTCTTCATCAGGCTTATGAGTTGCTCGTGAAAATGCAAAAGCTCAGATTGGATCCAATGGAAGAGGTAATTGATTCTTGTTGGAATGCAGGGAGAAAAACGAATCGTTCAATGAAGATTGTCTTAGAATCAAGATTATTTTTGTAATTCAGTAACAAGAGCAGTATGTCTTTGAAAGGAGGGGGTTTAAGAAAATTTATCACAAAACTTTCTTTGATAACATTTTATGAACTAGAAGGAGATATTTCGATTTTTGCTTCCGAATGGAAGCATTGTAATCATCCATATTTCACATTCTCTAATTTTTATTGGAAATGATGTAGAATGGTTTGAAACGTAAAAATACGAAGTTTGACGACCACTTCTGGTGGTCAATTTTTAGAAAATGGAGTAATTAAGTGATTAAGATAATTCAAAAAAATCTGAAATTCTGTCAGATTATAGGTCTCAATGAGAATTAACTCTGTGCAAAATTTCAGCCCGATCGATCTAATAGTTTTGGAGAAAAAGCGATTCGCTCTTAAATCGTTTTCCGCAAATATCTTCAAAACTAGTGGACCGATTTCGATTTTTTTTGTTTTCAAAATATTCATTTCGATGCCTTCTATCTAAATAAATTGAAATATATACACTCGTTCATACAAAGTTTTCGAGATATACCCGTTTTTCCGTTTTTCATAAAAAAAAACATTGTAATCACTCTAGCTTGTGCAAAAATCGAGTTATCAATTTGAAATTTGGACAGAATCCTCTTATGATAATAACGGTTCTTATTGGAGATGGGTTCGAACGCATTAGTAGTTTCCGAGATATTCGACTTTTTCTGAAACTCTTTTAGAGGCAATATCTTCAAAACTACGCAACCGATTACTTTTTTTTTTAATATTCGTTTCGATACAAAGTTCATACAAAGTTTTCGAGATATTCCCTTTTTTCTGTTTCTCATTTAAAAAAACTTTATAATCATGCTAGCTTTTGCAAAAATCGAGATATCAACCCCTTTTCTGAAGCTAAAAAAAAGTGGCCAAAAAGATTCTTTTGGAAGGCAGGGGGGGGGATTGGAGGCCCTAGCCTACTTTTAACATTTTAAGCGTGTGCGGGGCAAACAAACAGTAAACAATATTTTTTTTTGCACTAATTATTCATTTTTTGACATACATAATCGATCTTCGATAATGCATGAGAAATTTCACCCAAATCACCCGCGACTTTTAAAACTCACAGTAGTCTCCCCTTAAAAGTCCAGTAATCGTGGAGTGGAATTTCCACGTACTTTTTTACTCTCTTTAGTATTCTTTTGCTCCAGAAAGTTTACTGTATCTAATTCCTCCCGAAATGGTAAATTTTTTTTAGAATTGCAAAAATTATTGCGCCAGGGAATTTTTATGTAAGGTTGGTTAATTTTTTTTTGGACACCGTACAGTAAATTATCTGTCACTTACCTCAAAGATTTCGACAGATTGCCGTATTTTTCAACTTCCAAGTTGCAAAACTCCCCTGTGAGTTGATATTCGTGCCTTAATAAAAGTTAAACCATTATTTTCTAGGAATGAGTAACAAAACATTACAAAATGCATGTGAAAAATTTTACTGTATGGACAGAGATAATTTAAACCTCCTTTCCTTCCATGTTTTCATAAAGATATTGACAAAATAGTCTGTCGCCAATTTTCATTGCAATTCAAAAGTTCATTGAGAGATGATATTATTGGTATTTTTTAACTTGAAAAGTGCAAAACTCCCCTGTGAGTTAATATTTGCTCCTTAAAACTTAAATCTTAATTTTTTAGGAATGAGTAAAAAAAATGCAAAATCCATGTGCAAAATTTTACTGTATCGACCGTCAAATCTAAACTTCCTTCCTTTCCGTGTTGTAAACTTCAGATAATTTAAACTTCCTCTCTTTCCGTGTTTTTACAACGCTATTGACAAAATAGTCTGTCGCCCATTTTCATAGCCATTCAAAGGTTCATTGAAAGATGACATTATTGGAATAAAAATTCCTCGTGAATTTCACACCTTAGGTTTGCTATAGAGCAATGATGCAGCTATGTGGTGTTTATGGACAGCCAGTATTGGCAGTGAAATTACTCTTCCACATGAAACGCAGCGGGGTGCAACCAAACGCCCTCACTTATGGATTTTACAATAAGGTATAATAATTTTATACGACACGTTTTACTACCATGAGAGCACTCGTGCTTAAGAGAAATATTTAATTTTGAAAATAGGCTGTCCTTGAAGCCACGTGGCCTTCAGACATGACCAACTCCAGCCAGCTAATGTGGAACAAACTGCGTAATGTTATCGTGGGCGCCGCCTTGTTCAAGAGGGCAGGGAAAAAAAGTGCCAGGAGGAGATTGAGTTCCAATCCCGAAGTACTTAGTATCGATGGTCTCAAACACCAGGGGATGGAACACTTGGCCACGTCCAGATCTAGTCTCGATAGTACACACTCACATGATCAAGAGGCGCTGAATAATGACTGTAATTTTCTGATTAATTCTTATTTATAGGATGAATTTTCGAATAATGCAAGGAATAAGATTCGAAACAAATTGAATAGAAACAAATCCTCATTGATCAGTGAGAGAACAACAAACAGGTTGTCAAACAGGTTTTATTTGGACGAAAAAAATCGTAAGTTGAAAATTACTTATAAAAGAAAAGCCAGTGCTGATCAGTTGAAGATGTACTGAGCTGGAAAACGGTTATCGCAAAAATAAATTTAGTTGTTCCAAAAAATCGTTATTTTCTGCACAAGTCAGAAATTTCATTTCTAGTACCGTATATATATTATTCTGTACTGCCATACGTATTTTGTTCCCGAAAAATTTTCCTTTTGGGCGAAAGAAGGGAGAGTAACTGTTCATTTCAGCTATTTAATAATCGAAATATTTATTGATAAACTTACCTTTAGGAGAGATATTTTTATTCTACAAAGGTACCAACTTGAGTGATCCGCCTCTTGAGCTGAATATTTCAATGTTGCTGAAATTTCAACGATTATTCATGTTTGAAACTTTCAAATTCTAATGCAACTATTTCTTTTTTGGTAACTTTTAGCATTTCTTTGGGTGAAACAAGACTTCTTTGTAGAGGATTAAATTAAATTATCATGATGATATGATAGCAATCCTGTAACTTCGAACCAAAATATTTCTTCTTAAATTGCCCTTTACGCGACATTTTCATCCTAGAATCCGCCTTATTTGACAATCCGTCCCCTGTACTCAGCGATTGATGAGAATTATATTATTAATAAATTCTTCTAGAATAAATACGTCAAATGAAAGAGTTCAAATAGTGGGCAATTCATTCTACTCTCTTGAATTTGTAAAAGCATATAGTTTCATTTATGCAATACTTCGACCTTCTTCATTCTAGTAGCATTGAAAGGCAGCTCAGTGCCGGACCTACCGAATTTCGGATTACTGGAGATGAGGAATAAATTCCGCCGCCAGGATAGTATCGTTAAAGACACTGGAATGCTAAGTGCATCGCAGCCTGAGGCGCTGGATGAGTCACCGACAGACTCGAGGTAAATTATTGAGCATTGTTTTCACATTTGTGGCATTACTGACGATCTCTATAATACCGATAATTCATCACTGGTTGAACGATTTAATAGATCAACACACAGTCCTGAATCTCCTCTTAAGAGTCCCGTTCGAACTCCGGTTACCGAGAATGATCCACTTGGGGCATTGATGAACGACGAGACACCCATTGTATCGCCGTCCGAAGAGAATGACTCGAATTGCTCAACGAGTACACTGACTGTTGTTAATAATACGATCGGTGAAAGACCCGGTGGGCCTCTTCTATTTCGGAGGTATCATTGAGAATTGTGCTTAGACTGAAGCGAAGTTGTAAAGGATAGAATTGAAGTTGGGTTTGATATCTTGATACAGATCATTTCGTAAATATTTATCGAACTTTTACGTTTGAAGAAGAATGTTAAGAGATATTTTTTACCTTCCATAATATTTTTTGAGATGAAGGTTTTGATTAGAAGTCTAAACCCCTGCTTTTCTAAGATATTTCGGAAATTATGTGAGAGCAAGATCTACTATAGAATAGACCAGAGGTTTAGTCGAACCCTTTGCTATAGATTATTTTAAAAATATTTTTCGTCACAAGGCCCGGTAAACCGCGATTCTAACCTTGCTTCGCTCGGTTGCATTCATCACAAGGTCCACAAAGTATTTTCTGACGAATGTGATTATAGGCCTCGCCTTCGGCTCGGCCAATAAAGCCACATTTGTCAGAAAATACTTTGTGGACCTTGTGATGAAAATAACTATCTCGAACTAGTAGATTTGAAGAAGAATGTTGAAAGCTCTTTTTCTTATAATCCATAACTTTAGTGCGATAAAGCTTTGAATTAGATCCTTCTAAACCTCTTCTTTTCGAAATTATTCCTAAAATTATCTGAGAGGAATATCTGCTACAGAATAGCACAGAGGCTGAGTCGAAACCGTCGATATAAATTATTTTGTAAATATCTCCAGAACTAAAAAGTTTAAAGGGAAATGGTGAGGTCTTTTAATGTAATCCATAAAGTTTTTTACAAAGAAGATCTCGATTAAATTCTTGTGGATTGTGGCTTTTCGAAGATATTCGTTGAAATACTGTGAGGTATTATCTAGGGGAGAGTCGGGCAAAATGAAACAGCCGAAAAACAACTATTTGACCCAATTCGAGCAAAAAAAAAAATGTTATCAACTTTTGTTCATCAACTTCTTTTATTATTGGGAGTACTGATGAGAATAATAATTTTCTATTCGTCCTATGATTCAATTGATCATAATTCAATTTTTTAGATTAGGCCGATTATACTTTTATTTTTTCATTCGATTGAAATTCAGCATCACCTTTTCCTGTTTCCCCTTCCGGGTCTCCCCCTGGGCCTTGCTCTGGACTTTGGATTTTCCTGTTTTATTTTCTTTTCAATCAATCCATTGACAAAATTTTCTCCAGGCAAAACTTTTAATAATTTTCCATTCTATTTAATAGAAAATTATTATTCTCATCAGTACTTTCAAGAATAAAAAAAAATTTTTTTGCTTGAATTGCGTCAAACAATTGTTATTCGACTGCTTCATTTTGCCCCACTCTTCACGGAGTTTTTCTTCTGTTCAAAGTGACGGCCAGGAAAAAATTCCAGTGCCGGCACTAGAAATTTTATTGGGGAAAATGTGATTTTTTCCCCGTATCTCTGTGAAAATTTCACAGAAATCCCCGAAATTTTACCAGAAATACCAAGAAATTTTACCTTAACAGCACTAGAATTTCTCATAGCCGGTGGATTGTGATTTTTTCCAGTACTTGTACTAAAATTTTTCTAGAAAATTTCTCTCCGTGTTCCCTACTGAAGAATAGAATACAAGTTGAGTCAAATGTTTTTTATAGAAATCAGCCTTGCAATATCTTTAGAACTTGTAGGTTTAGAAGTGTAACGTTTGGACGTTTTAGCCGGAGGTAAAACGCAATGAAAGTTCTTTTTCACTATTTTTATTCGTGCGGTGTAATCCTTTTATCCTTGGTTGTCACTCCGACCTCGACTAGCTTCGGCGGTGAGCTCACGGGGGATTCGCTCACTCGGAGGGATGTGAAGGATATGAAGGGATAAGTTCTCAATAACCACTCGCGTGTTTAATATAAAAGGACGATATATTGAAACGATAATGGTACACGCTATTGCTTCTAGTTGGATTGATATACACGTTGCTAAATTGATTCGACTTGAACTTAGAACTTCGACTCGATTCTTGGGCTTAAGGCCTGAGCTCAGAGATCCGCTCTGTTTCACTCCTGATCGTACTCTGCTTCTTTCAGAGTCCCCGAAATTCGTCAAAGCTCGTCAAGGGCCCAAGTTGCTTAGCTAAGCAGTCTCACGGTTAGCTTTACCAATACTACTTTATGTCGTCATTGACATGGACGAAAACAGTCAAACAGTTCAGTACACCTGAACTAGACTCTTCCTAACGGTGGGACTGCTCATCAAGATGTCCAAATGACACCGTGGGATTGCTGACCAGTGTCTGGATGACAGGAAAGAGAAATCATATTTCTCGTTCCCACCATCCAGCATTATATTATTATTTTATATAATTATTAACTAAATCGACGTATTGATCGATCCCAATACGTCACAGAAGAAATGTCAGAACATCTTTTTATATGATACGTGCGTGTAACCGCATGGCTATAGTTGACTATAGTCAACTGAAACCCGAAATAACGCATGACGGCATGCGCATCACTTATTAAAAGAGAATAACAAGGAAGGAAATCTAACCCCCGAATAGTGAATACATGGAATGACTGAAAAATGAAAAGGTGATTTTCGAAGCAGATAAAATGAGCCAAAATCGTTTAATTCCTGATAGTGATGAAGAGTTAGGCAGTGAGGAGAATTTATTTACTGATGAGGAGGAGTTTATTGGTGATGTGACATTTGAAGAAAATGGAAATACAATATTCTCCGATTTTTCAATTACGTTTTGTATCATATTTTTTTATAATTATAACTTTCTTTTTTTTGCGAATTCTTAATGATTTTTAAAAATTGTATTTTGTAATTATTATAATTAATTTTTTTCAATTAAAAATACTTTACAAGTTTTTTGAACTACATATTTAATGAATATAATTAATTTTTTCTTCAGAAGTTCCGCATAATTTTTAAATCACACTTTTTTATAATTATTTTTTTAAATAAATGTGATCTTTTTTCTTCAGTNCCCCCCCCCTCCGCCCCCAGACTTCATCACGCACTTATCATATAAAATAGTATACGCAACACGTGCGGACAGCAGGCGGTATCACTCGGGCGGCTGCGCCGCCCTCGTGAGTAACCGCCTGCTTTCCGCACTAGTTGCATAATGTACTATTTCCAAACCTACCTTGTCAAGACTTTTGAAAGATGATTTGGAAGGTAATTATCATCTAGAGAAAAGAACAAGAATAGAGCCTAATAGTTTGACGCAGATTATTCATTAATTATATTTGAAAAATCAGGAGAACTCTTTTGTATTTTCATGAAAAGTTGTATTCTAATGATCTTGAAACACCTCTCTCAGACCTCTGCAATCTAAAAATATTTTTGAAACAATATTCAAATTAGTTTCCATATATCTTCATTTATCACATCACCATTGTGAACTTCTTCGTAAATCACAATAACTTATGACGGTTTATCTACATGGTTTTCACAGCAATGCCATGCAGAGAAGCGCCACATTTCATCAGGCAGTCGATGACTCTCCCGCTGCAGTCAGCAGTCAACTCCAGAGAAGTGAAACAATGCCCCATTCTGTTGCACAACAAGGTGAACAGGAGAAAGAACGAGACAGACTGGAAATCAGCAGCCTCTGGTCCAACAAAGACAGTGTCACTTCTAGCTTATCAAGTCTAGGCTCCAGTTTAAAGCTCAGTTTCGGGTATGGCTCTAATCTGTTTAATCCCACACAACTGCACAATTATCCACAATCCTAGGATTTTTAGTTTACTTTAAACAATTACCTGTACGACTTATTCCACTGTCTTGTATTTATTATTTTTGTTTTAATTTATGATTGAGTTTTTTTTTTGTTATTTTTGTTCTGCACATTAATCTAGACGATACTCAGCTGGAGGTCTGGCGTTTGCTAAAAATAAGGATTTAATAACCCAAAACTTTAGTGAGTCCCTTAATCTCTCCAATTACATAAGGTTTGTAATTTATTTTGCTCTTCTCATTCACTTGCTTGAGAAATAATTCATTGAGCACGCACAAATGTTGAAAATATTTTCTTCCTACCCTTACAATGAGAGAAAAACAAACAGGTCCTCAAAGACGTCTTGTCGAACCAAAAAAATCACAAGTTAAAAATTGCCAAAAAAGAAATTGGTTCATTTGAATTTGATAGTCTGAAACATGAGTAATCGCTCTGCTTCCAATAGCATTAAAATATTTGGCTCAAGAGGTGGACCATTCACACGAGATGGTGCCTTTTCATGATAAAAATAGCCCTTATAATGGGCAGTTTATCAAGAAATATTTTGTTCATATCATTATTATTATTCTAATTAGGAATTAATTTCTTATCTTCGATTATTGAATAGCCGAAACGAAAAATTACTCTCCCGTGTTTTTATATATCTAACTTTTCTCCACGAGCGAAATACGGATCATATTGAGTCTGGAGGCTGTTATCCAAAGTTGGGCTCTATTTTATGAAAATGAAATATAAATACTATTCCAACTAGTTTGGCACAATGAAATACTGTTTGGAATAGATATTTGAAGTTGACTATTTCGGCCTATCATATTATGAAATTGAAATAAAATCATTTTTTTTAGCGGAATAAAAAATGAAATAGTATTTATATGTATATATATATATATATATACATATATATTAGATGGATGATTTCAAATAGTATTTCGCCCAACTCTACTGTTACCGTATCAAACCATGCCGAAAAAAAAATCCGGATGATAGGAGTTAGAGCGTTGCCTTATGGACAGAATGAGAAAAATGAGCTTTCTTCCTTTCCCAGAAAATAACAAATTTTGGAAATAACTAAATTAAGTTTTGTGAAAAAGAAAATCATTTCAGGACAGTGTCCAAATGATCAGCACTAGATTTTCTATTTTCGATCATTTTCAACTTTAGATTGTTGCTTCCGAATGGAAGCATTGTATTCATCAAATCGGAAATTTTCATTTTTTTGGGTGACTATGACTAATTTTGGTCTCAGCAGTTCAAATATGCTGTTTTTAGATCATGTCCGTATGTACGTATGTATGTAAATTTTTGTTTCAAATTTTGTTTTTCGACGATCATTCAAAAAATAATCTTTGAAATATTTTCAATTATGACTGAAAATATTCGTTTGGATGTTATGTCGGTTGTGTTCGAAGATAGTGGCGATCGCATCATTTGCTTTGAAATTATAGCCTTTAATCGAGGTTTAATTATGATTTAGTCGGAGTTTAGTCAGGATTTAGTCGGAGGTTAAGGATGTTTAGCCAGTGTCGGCCAATTATCGGTAAATGTGTTTTTTTTATGGTCAAGGAAAATTCTGTAATTTTTTCGGCTGACAGAAGAACATGTAAAACTAACTTTTCGAACGTTAAAAAAAATTAAACGCAATAGTCTCAGCAAAAACGAATAAACTAATTTTTCCTTATACACGGGCTCTCATGAAATTTATGTTAAAATTGATAATTCACCTACTAGAAGGCTCTAAAAATAGAAATAAAAATAGAAGGTAATGTGTAAAATCATACTGAATCCAATGGCCAGAGAAACATCTGGGGTACCAGGGCAAAAAGAGGGAATATTTGAATGATTCTATCCCATATAAGCGCATGTTAGCGCATTTGGTGCATTTTGTCTATTTAATTTCTGAATAATGAACATGGGTTGATGGATTGAAATTTATATCAAAGTGAAGGGAATATCTTCATCTCTCAGTTTTAAAAAAATTAATTTTTTTTCAAATACTTGCGATTTTTGATAAACATCCTTAATCAGGGTTGCACCAAGGTTTCATCAAGGTTCAATCAATATTCAGTGGAAATTTGAACCAGTTTAATTTTAATTTAGTCAGTGTCTGTTAGATGTTCAACCAGGGCATGTGGAGCTCATGTTAGACATTTGGGATATTTAGGAATCATATTGAAGTTTCATGGCTGATATATCTTCTTCCCCAATTTACCATGAAGAAGCAAATTGCTAATTCATTAGCAAAAAAGTCATACTGGTCTCAAGTCCACTTTAAGGAAAACTATTCAGGAGAAAAATAGAACTTAAATAATTTACTGACGACCGAGGAGAGATCAACATTGATGTATCAAGAGCATGAACTCTTGTGATATCAAATTTTACATTCATTTTGTTTTCACTTAAATTGTCTAATTTAAATTAAATTCAGTTCACTAAAAAATTTTATCTCAAATTGTAAAAAAAAACTATTGAATTTTCCTGAGGTTAAACTTGAGGAAGGATGCCTACTAATCTGAAATTAACGACAAGAAATCGAATATGCACTTTTTTGTTTTAATTCGATTAACCCATTCGGAAGAATATTGCTAATTTTTAGCAAAAATACTATACTTGATTTAGACTTGTTCAATGAGCCACTTGTTTTGGTTCAAACAACACTTATTTGAGAAAATATTCTTTTTTCTCTCAGTGTACTCGTATGTTACAAAAATCCTGAAAAATACATGAAGAAAAATTTTGCAGTCCCTCGAGTCTCACTGGCAAGAAATCCAACGAAATAATCCTGGGGGGCTTGAACAGTCTGAAATCAGCAGCAACAACAGTCGTAAAGAAATTCGATGAAATAAAAGAGGCGATATCAGTGACCAGCACCCCGGTAAAATCGAAGGATCGTGACCAACGTCTGGGTTATGGTGTATCCCACGAATCTCTAGATTCATTGACCGATGGATCTCAGCAGGATCGCAACGAAATTACGGCGAGAATGTCTGGGGACTCTGGCATTGACGGCTTGGGTTCTCTATATGAATTGGCAGACTGCATGTATCCAAAAGAATCTCGAGAATTCGATGAACGTCCAGCGGTAGAACTTGTAATCTCTAGTGCCAGCAGGTGTCATCATTGTATGGCCATACTCTATGATGAGGAGATAATGGCTGGGTGGAAGCCTGAAGACTCGAATTTGAATACTATCTGTCAGTTTTGTGGAAAAGCCACAGTTCCTCTTCTCACAGTCACGATTTTCGATTACAGGTGATTTTTCCATTCTTCATTTTTTATTTTATCAATACCTAACGCCACAAAACCAATTACAGACAAAATATTCATGACGAATGGTATATAAAATACTTAAAGAATAAAATGATTACATGTGATGACAATCATCGATATGTGAATCCTATCTTATGTTAAACTTTTATCTTCATTTTTTTAAGGGGAGACTACTATGAATTTTTTCGTCATTCCGGCTGTAAGTAGCGATTTACGAACGCGTAGCGTTATGCCAAAAAATATCATTCGACATACGGCCTGAAAAACTTTTGTAGCTCATATGATTGCAACCCTCGCTTTCGGCTCGGGCTGCAAATTCATATTCGCCAGAAATTTTTTTTTCGGCCTAATGACCAAACATACTATAAAAGTCGTGGGCTATTGGATTGAGATTTCTCATACATGAAAGATCGTTTATATATGTCTAAAAATGAATAATTAGTGCAAAAAAATAATTGTTTATTGTTCGTTTACCCCGAAAACGCTTAAAATGTTAAAAATATTCCAGGGCCTCCAGTTTTTAAGCTACAAATTTTTTTTTTTTTTCAAAATTTTTGAAAAAATGTGTACAATAACAGTTACGAATTAGTTTCTTGAAATTCGACTCAAACACAGGTAATTTCGTTTTGTTTAGTATAAAAATTTGCGCCATTCATGTAAAATAGGCAGAAAAATTATCAGCTATAATACCCCAAGACCTTCAAAATTATCGGATATTTCTCGAATGTTTTGTTGCATAGCAACGAGAGGGATCAGTTGTGCAGATTAAAATCACGAGCGCGTAGCGCGAGGGATTTTACTGCAAAGCTGATCCCGATCGTTGATATGCAGGTAAACTTGAGGGAAATATCCGATGAATTTTGAAGGTCGAGGGGTATTCGGAGGACAATTTCTTCAATTCTGATTTTGGCCGATCAGGCTGCTAATCAGTCTGATAATTTCCCTGCAGTCGGGGAAATTATCAGTGTGAAACGCGTCACGTGACTCCGAATACTGTACTCTGATTGGTCAAAATCAGAATTGAGGAAATTGTCCTTAAAATATTTAAAATATATTCTCGATTCTTTCAGAAACATTTTTTTGGGCTATTTTACATGACTGGTGCAATTTTTTATTAAAAACAACGAAATTATCTGTGTTGGAGTTGGATTTCAAAAAATTAATTCGTAATTGTTATTGCACACATTTTTTCAAAAATTTTGAAAAAAAAACCTTTGTAGTTCAAAAATCGAAAACCGTGGACTATTTTCAACATTTTAAGCGTTTGCGGGGTAAACAAACAATGAACAATTTTTTTTTGCACTAATTATTCACTTTTAGGCATATATAATCGATCTTCAATGTATGAGAAATCTCATTCCAATAACTCGCGACTTTAAAAACTCATAGTAGTCTCGCCTTAAGTAGTTTTTTCAATAAAATATTCTGTTTTAAATAATCTCAAAGATTTTAATTATTTTAATTCAGTCTTCTTCAATAAAGAAGAAGAGGAAGAAGAAATACATGACATTTATTATGTAAGAGAGAAATGATGAAGCGAGATGATATTTCAATCAAAAAAAATCTGCATAAAATTTTCTAAATCTCCCTCGAATTCCGAGAAATTTTCGACAAACAAATCTCAAAATGAATTTGATCTATTCCATTTGACCACTGCTCTCTTGCATTAGTTATTCATGTCAAATAAAAGGTGACTCTGCAAATAGTTACATCTCTGTACAACTGGCAGTCCTGAATCCATTACTCCAGTGAAGGAGCCCATTTATATCCGATTGAAATACTGTTGTATCATATTCCATGAATATTCTTTGTTCAGATGCAATGAGGGAGAAAAGATCAACGATCCTCTGACCGGTGCCCTGGTTGAGCTCCTTGATCAGCCAAAAGAACTAGCAGAACCCATAACTGTCCCTTACCTGAATCCTCTTGTACTACGAAAAGAATTGGAAAATGTGTTGAGTCAAGAAGGTGATACTTGCTTGACAAAGCACGGATTCATAGAAGAACATTTAATAGTCTATTGGAATTTGATCTGGTATTTCGAGAGGATAAATCTCAACAGCCATCTGCCCGAGTTGTGGTTGAACAATGACAGAGTCAAGGATTTATCCAGCAATTCGAGTTTAGTGGGTGTAAGAACGCTGTGGGACAATGAGAAACTGCACATGAATCGTTTACCAATGTATCTACAGTGGAGGCAGTGCACCGAAGACAGAACGTACGCTATTTCATCGTTCTTATCGCATTTTTGCTCCAATACAGAGCTTGCCAAAACTCTTGATGGAAATTTGAAGGCATGAAAGAGGGTGAAACCTGAGTCGAAAGTTTCTCTTCGGTTTTTGTCTCGGAGTGATAGTTAATGAGTTAAAGCAAAGTGAGGGAGGCTGCATTTTGCGGTCTGACTCCCCATCCCCCTCGGCGATACTTATGATATTCGGCTACTCACAGGTATCATCAATAATCAACTAAAGTTATTATTAAAGATGTATAAGAGGCGAAAAAACTGGGTGCGGCGGGATTTGGACTCTGGTGGGTATTGAAGCCAACGTCTTCTCACTTACCAGATTTTCTTTTTTTTCTCCTCTTATACGACTTTAATAATAACTTTAGTTGATTAATTAACCCCTCATATATGGGGTCGATACATGGCATCGAGCTATGAAAATGTGAATGACTCTTTTGAAAATTTACTATTTCCGAAGCTATTGAAAGTAACTGAACCAGAAAAATAACATCGAAAAGCGGAATACTGTAGCTTCAATTACGTGTCGGTTTCATAATTTTCCATTGATTAGAAGTCATCTAATTCTAGTTGTATTGAGTGTACCATCCTTGGAAACAAAACGGCCCCGTTCATGACAGGATAATAGAATTGACCAATGAAAGAGTTACGGACTGTAATTGCTACGACGTAGGCACTGGTAGAGCACTTTTTAAAGAACTTCATTAATATTTTGCTTGAATTCGTCGTTACCATCCCAATTATTCTCATAACAATTTAATTTCTATATCAAAGAAGAGTACAGGGAGGGGCGGGAAGGAATCGTTTCGGAGAAACTATTCCTATTGCACGGTTTGTCTTACTCTATTCCTTTGCACTGTTTGTCTTTACCCTTACACTATTAGAAATTCTTTGAAATTTGAGTATCTGAATTCTCAATGCTGTGAAGTTGAATTCATTCTGGAATGAAAGCGTTCATTGTGGAATGTTAATGAAATTGATTTTTCTATATTCTGTGATCATTAATTACAGCAGACTAAAAATTAAACATAATAGTTCCCTGAATTTTCATTGTCATATTGACCTAAAAAGCACAAATTCGTTGAATATTCATGGAATTAACTGATTTGTCAGTTTTTTATGTGAATTAGTCGTTAAAAATTTCAAAATTATTTGTTTGAAATTTCTGTAGTTCTCTAACATTTTACGCCACCATCATTCCTAAAGATGATCAATTAATAACTCGTTGGCCATCACCTGCAAACAAAAGTCAGAGGAATTTACGACTCATAATTTGACCCTCTTTCATTCCTTACAATTTCGGTCCGGAGTTTTGTGAATTTTTTTCTGTATATCATAACTGCTATCAAAACCGCCATTTTAATGTCATATTCGTGGATTTTTCAGACTGATGAAAAACGTCATTGACAATGTTCGTCGTAATAACTTGACAGACCCAATCAAACGTGTGGCCTTAGAGAGGAGTAAAGCCGAGGCGGCGGAACTAACACCATTTTCTATATACAGAGATATTTTGTTTTTGGCCTTTACAGTACTTGGAAGGGGAAATATTGATCAGGGTAAGCAGTCCGGAGAATGAAATAGTTACTTATTGAATATGACAAAACACTGAGAATTGGGAAAGAACTTTTTTTGTTCAAAATTGAGAAATATTCTACACAATTTGTTACGAAAATTATTTTGTCAAATTCGGAGAATTTCTCTAAAACTTGAAAGTCTGTGGAAGCTGCATAGACTTATCGAGAGACTTTTCATATCAAATGGGACACCCAAGAAGTAGAGAACATTCAGAATTCAACCCATGTTGCCCCATTTTTCAGGTTGGTACCATAAAAAAGCTTCACAAACCACAATTTTTATCTGTTTCGAATTTGGTTTTTATATTCGTTAGATACCAACGAATAGAATTGGATATCCGTTTTTTTTTCAATTTTGAATAGATCATGAGAGTATTTTTTTTTTACAATCGACGAAGGTGGCCAAAATGATTAAAACGTCGCTTGGCTCGGGTCCGAGTCTGGGTTTGAGCGAAGTTTTTTCAATAGCCTCATCATGGGGATTGAATGTTTGGAAAACATTCTCCGATGGTCCCCGGTCGACGGACGCCCATGTCAGCCCGGTTTTCCCGTCGTTTACCCCTGTCACCAGGACAGCACATGAAGTGCAGCTCCTGGGGTGAATGCGACGTGGTTGAGGGAAAAATTGGCCGGTGTAGCCGCAAAAGAGTACGGCTGGGATGGGTCCATACAAAACCTAATCGGCTATACGGGAAAAGGTTGAATAATAAATAATAATAGGAGAGAGTAGCGCAAAATGAAACTGTTTGACGCAATTCAAGCAAAAACATTTCATTATTAACTATTTTTCTTCATTAACTTTTGTTTATTTTTGCTTCCGAATGGAAGCATTGTAATCGACCAAATTTAAGTTTTCGATTTTTTCTGTTATATCAACCCATTATGATCCAAAAAGTCCGAAAATGCAATTTTTAGACCGCGTCTGTACGTGTGTACGTAGATATGTACGTATGTAACAAACTTTTTCTTCCATTATTCGCCAGTTCAACAATGGAATTCAATCTTTTTTTGTTCTCAAATGTAGGTCTTACTGAGCCCCATCCACTGCCATTAATTGAAATTCAATTCATTAACGCATTTTTTACATTTTCGAATTTTTTCAAAAATCTGTTTTTTTATGGTAGCTAAAAAAGAAATGTTTCAAATTCATTAAATAACAACTTAAAAAATTTGTTGAGATGCCCTTTCGACCGAGTTTGAAGATGAAGACGATATCAGTAATCGTTACTGTGATTTTTGTCAAAATTTGCAAACATTTTTTTTTTTTTGAAAATCAGAATTCCGCAGATATCTTTGGATTTCTGGCTTCGAATGAATTGTATCATGGCTTGATATGTTTGTATTGATGCCCTTAAGTGGAAGCTGAACGATGGTTACGATAACTGCCTCCGTTGATTTAATTTTTTAATAATAATTTTCAGAAATTTCAAATTTTTCATCAGTTTCCCCCAAAATTAACTTTTTCATGGTTTCTTCAAATGTGATTTTTCAAACTCAATCAATTATGAATAAATAGGGGAGAATGGCGCAAAATGGAACGGTGGGGCAAAATGGAACGGCGGGGCAAAATGGAACGCGGGGCAAAAGGGAGGGGGGGGAAAAATGGAACGGTATGGCAAAATGGAACAGTAATGAATTTTGCTNTTCTGGGATTTTTCGATAAATTTTTATAAATCTACGAAGGAAAAGGTGAAGGTGAAGGTGAGGCTTAAAATATGAAATTTTGTCTCATCATTGGTATTGTTTTGGAGCAGTTCTGAGCAAATATACTGTAATATAATTATATTTCAAATATTCCCGCTCATATATTTCATAGGGGAGAATGGAGCAAAATGGAATGGCGGGGCAAAATGGAACGGCATGACAAAATAGAACAGTAATGAATTTTGTTTAGGAAAACCTATAGGACCTTTTTTAGCTCCCCGATAAGGGAAGTTATTTCATGCCACCGCCGTGTAATAAGCAGTTAACAGCTAAAAATCCCCGACAAAAGTTTTGAATTAAACTCACTGAAAAATGAAAAATAAAAAACCGAATAATCTCAAGATAAAAACCTCTGACGAGAATGTCATTTTGTTAGAAATTTGTTAGAAATTCTCCAAGTTTTTAGAAATTTCGAATAATTGCAAGAAACTTGTGGAAATTTCGAGAAAATTCTTCAAGTTTCTCGAATTTTTAAACAAATTCAGGACAGTTATAAAACTTTCTAAAACTTTTTTTGTAGCCCTTGAGATTTTCTACGAATAAGGTTCCCATTCAAATTCTTCTATCCCCCTTAGATTACGAAATAATAGCCAAAAACTGCAAAATGGACTGTTGTCACTGACTTAACCTCGAATTATTTTATAATCAAGATGGCAAAATTCTTATAATAACCTTTCTTATAGCCCTTGAAATTGTCTATAAAAAAGGTTCTCATCAAATTTTTTCTATCTCCTTTAGATTACCAAATAAGGAAAACTATATAGTAGACTGATATGACTGACTCAACCCCGAAATATCATTTTTGACCTCACATTAGATGAAAAAAAAAAGTTGTCTAAATTTCGCTCTATTTTCATTTTTTTCTACCGTTCCATTTTGCCCCGCCGTTCCATTTTGCCCCACCCCTAAATTTTTTTCAATGATATTCTGTTGAAATTTTGTTATGATATAAATAGACTCGTTTTCCACCCCGAAGGGAAAAAAACGTATATTTTAGGTCTTGCCGAGGCTTGACCCTTCGGAGATTACCTTACGTGTCCTTCACATGTATGTGTGCCTAGAAACCCCCGTGGGAGCCTTCTACATGGGGAAAAGGGTACTTCGAATTGGGCTTCTAAGGGTCGGCTAGCTCGCGCGCGGTGATCGCGGAGAATGACGGCAAGCCCTTACTCGGGTCAAGCCTCGGCAAGACCTAAAATATACGTTTTCTTCCCTTCGGGGTGGAAAACGATTCTATTTTATCTCTGTGCCTGCGGCTTGACCCTTCGGAGAGCTGTTTATAATCTGCCGGCACTAGAAAGTGTACTGTGACTTCAAGATTTCCACAGATAAACTTTATTTCATATAAAGAAAAATCTTGAATACAAACTAGACAGTAACCCAAGTAATAAACAAAGTAATAATCACAGTTTCAAACTGGTGTAAAACTCTTAATGAGAGAACTTTTTGGACCAGGAACTTTGGAATCATCTACTTCCTTGAAGTAATGTTTGAAGAAATTATTTGCCCCTTCCCAGTTACCCCTCTTCAGTACTCGTCCATTGGCATCATGTTTTGATAATTATGAGATGCCACCGCTGACCTCACTGACCCTGGACTCGCTCGAATTCCTGCTGCTTCGAACGCAGTTTGAATCCAACCAGCAATCATCGCCCTTGAAGCTGCTCCCACCGTTCCTCTTGTTGATATGAACAGATGCGACAAATTCTGACGAGCTTTGCGTCTCTCAGCTGATAAGGAGATCAGTATTTCGATCCACCGAACCATGTCAAACACCGGATCTTCCGATCTGGTAATCTTCCAGCCTGATTGACGACAATCAGGCCTGTCTGTTTTCGGGCCAAACTCTGGCCAAAAGACAATCTCGTCTTTGTCGACAGAACAACTCTCTGAGCTGATCGAGAGAAGAGTCAGGTCATGAATCCTTCTCCCGGATGCTACGAGTAGGAGAAGCGCCGTGAAACGAGATACCTCAAAGAGACTTTTCTCCTCAGGCGGATGATTTGACAGCCAATCTGTTAGAATTTCTACATTACATACGGTAGTTTTAGAAGGCTTTGCGTTCTTCGCTCTTTGGATACCAATAGCCTTCAGCAGAGATCTCACCAATGGTCTTGAACTCAAGCTCTTCTCGCCTTCCGGATTATTCAATGAACAAATCACTGATTTCTGGGTTAGAATGGAGCTGTAGGCTAGATTCTTTTCGTAATATAAGAAGCTGAGGTATGTGACCAGGTGCTGAGCACTGGGCTCATCTGATGGTACACCCCTGGCCTTGCACCAAGTCCACCACTGTTTCCAAACTGATGAGTAAGTTCTCCAGGAAGAATCTTTCCAAGCTGAGCTCAGTAGACTTATTTCCAATTCAGATAACCCCTCTACGTGTTTGCCCCACCTCGTACCTTCCAAACCTCTAAAACGAGGTCCTTGACCCTCTGTGGAGGAAGACCCGTTGTCATGTTCACCAGGTGGTTCTCGAGATTCAGAAGTTGGAAAGGAGCCGCCAGACTCCTGTTCTTCAGTTCCCCCCTCCAAAAAGTCTTCTCCCACCTCGGAGCCACTACTAGGAAAATTCCCTTCGCCGTGTTCAGGTGATGTAGAACCTTCGGGATCAGTGGGGGTGGTGGAAACACCCAGGCCAAGTTTACGTGCCACGTCTTGCTGAAGGCATTTATGAACATAGCCTCCTGGTCGTTCGCCTCCAACGACACATACGCTGGCACCACTTTGGATTGAGATGGCGTTCCAGATTTCTCGAAAATCCTGCTCAGGATCTCTGTGCTCAGATGCCAATCTGGGAGTGAGAGGTTTCTGGAGAGTCTGTTCGCTAGGGTGTTGTATATTCCTGGGAGAAAGAAGGGAAGCAGGCGAATCCTGTACTGGTCCAACAACAATAAGAGTTTCTTGGTCAGGGTCAATAAAACCTGAGACCGAGTCCCTCCTTGATTCCTGATGTAAGCCACCACCGTTTTGCTGTCGGCTTGGAGCATGATCGAACTGCCTCGAAGTTGATCCTTGAACATCTGAATCGCCAGCCACACTGTGTAGAGCTCTTTGTGATTGATATGCCATTCTACTTGGTCTGTAGCCCACGTTCCCGCTTGGTACACGTTGTTTAAGTGAAAACCCCAACCGATCTGTGAGGCATCTGTCGTCAAGAAGATGTCTGGATCCGCCTGGAAGATCGAGCTTGTCTGATGAATGTTTGTTCTCCACCATAAGCAATCCAAGTGGCTCATCTCGAAGAGGGGGAACTTTTTCTTTGGCGATTCCTTTGATAACCGACGACTCCCTCGTTGTAGTTGTCGTGAGAAGATGCGCCCTAGAGGTGTGACGATCACTGCAAAATTCAACATTCCCAGGAGAGACTTTCCTTACCTCCAGTTCCAGGTCCCCGAGCGTATCAACTCTTCTATGATGCTTAGGATTCGATCCTTCTTGTCGTCGGGTAGGGTCTTTTCGTTGTGCTGGGTGTCCCATATGATGCCCAAAAACTCGAGTTTGTGCGTTGGACAGACTACAGATTTCTGTATGTTCACCACCCAACCCAGAGAACGAAGGAGGTCCAAAACCAGTGAAATCTGATTATGAAGTTCGTTGGCGTTCTGATGTGCCAAAAGAAAATCGTCCAGGTACACCACTACCCGTATTCCTTTCTGACGAAGAATATCCGCTATCCAGCTGCTTATTCTGGAAAACGCCAAAGGTGCCGTTGACAAGCTGAAAGGAAGACAGGTTATGTTGTATAGTTGACTTTGATACGAAAGACAAAGGTATCTTCGATGACTTCGCTTGATGGGAACATGGAGATATGCTTGCGAAAGATCTATTTTGGCTAGGAAGTCGTTTCTTTGGAGAAATGAAGGGACTTTTCTTTGGTTTATAAGACGAAACTTTGGCGGGTGTAAGTCATCGTTCAGGCAACGAAGGTTGAAGATCTGTCGAAATCCTCCATTTGCTTTTGGAATCAGGAACATTGGTGATATGAATCCTGTTTTCCAATCTGCCCTTTCGATCACACCTTGTTGAAACATTATATCCATTTCTTTTGACATTTGAAGAGATACTTTGGTAGAATACTTTTCTGTTTTCCCTGCTGAGTGGAATTGTTGGGGATTCCCTTATGAAAGGAATCGAATAACCTTCTAAAATGCTTAGAATGTGCTTTGGAGCCACCATCTCCACCCACCGAGGGATCAAACGACTGAGCTGCCCTCCTTCGAACAGATAGTCATGATTTTCTGGAATGGCGCTCTCCTCTCTTCTTCGGAAAACTTCACTTGGAGTGGCCTCTTGAGGAGTTCGACTCCTGACTCCGAGAAGATGAGGAAGATGAAGTCTTGATCCTCGGCTGATGTGGTTTAGAGGAGCTTCCGGTGATACCTCGTGGTTTGGGACGAAAGTTACTGGGCTGTTTGAACTGAAAAAGCTTCTTCTCCGGAAAAAACACCTTCTGGGTCCCACCCTCCTGCTTCAAAAACTCTGTCAGTAATCCTTCATCAAATAAATGAGATGCAGAAGGGGGAATGTCTGCCAGCGCTGCTGTTTGATGAAGCTCCCTAGACTTGAAGGAATTTCTCCTCATTTCAATAACCTCCGCCCTTCGAGCACAAGTAAAGTGAAGTAAATCATCAGAAATTGACTTAACCGAGTCCACTCCAAAGAAGGACTTTTTAACCTCTTCAGTGATCTCTGGGTGCTTTTGTCTTTGTAATAAAAGCCCATGAGTAATTGTGCCAGTCAATGAATCAGATCTAGCTAGGATGGTTTGACTGAAGGACTTTGGAACAATAGCCCCTAACTGACTGTTTACCTTGAGAGTGTCAAACACTGGTGATGCCTGTAGCTTTTTCTGGACGTCTTTGTATTTTATTTTATTCCATCCTGTGCTACCTAGTTTCTGACAAGTGATCCTCTGCTCCCTCATCATCGAACTCGGTTCAGCAATCTGAGGCTCACATTCCATTACCACTGGGGTCAAGTACCAGTTCAAGTCCCTTTCCTCCGTGGAATTGTGAAGACCTAGCTCTGGGGCTGCCCATGCGATCTCTTCGGACTCTGAATCGGTCGCGAAAGACTCCTCAGAGGAATTGCTTTCCTTGTCTGATTGTGAGTCAAATTCCACTTTCGCGTTGCGGGAATGTCGTTTATTAGATTGTATGGCATCAATCTTATCAGACAGTATCTCCAACATGGTGTTAACCTGCACTTTAAACTCGTCATCAAGACGTGCCCGTTTGGGGTTAGGTTCCTCCAACTCAGAATCATTTGTCGGAAGACCTGCCTCTCGTTTCAACTCCTCAGCGGCCTCAGCACGAGATTTGAACATAGATTTCACTGGTTTTAAAGAATGCAGAAACAAATCTGCCTGAACCCTCGAGCCTCGAATCTTGTTGACGATTCCTGGAGGACTGGTGATCAGTGCTCTGCAGAATGGCCAGTTTAACATGCAGACTTTCATATGCCTCCAGACCTTCTCACTCAGACCGCACGCATCAGGCTTAAAAGCTCTTGCAATCCCACATGTGGGGAATGCGAATCTTATTTTATTGAAGATCTGAGGATCGATATTGTCCTCGTCTTCAAAGAAAGCCTCTCTAGGGAGGTTAAGAACTTTGCCCTCCTGCCAGCCAGCAGGGAGAGATTCTGAGGCTAGAGTCTTCAATCTGTCCAACACCTCGTCCTCCTCTTCTGTCTCTGCTGCTACGCCCATCAGCTCCTCCAGTGTGACGAAGGATGCCTCCTCGGTCATCTGAAACCCAGAAAAAGCCAGTATCACCCCAGAGACCGGTGTATGTGTGCTCGAGAGAATGTCTGCGAGCACTGACAATACTAGAGACCGAGGTGAAACCTGCGGTTCATCATTGACAAGTGCGAGCTGTATGATAGGTTAGGAACGAGGTGAAACCTGCGGCTCCTCAGCCTTCTCGGCTGCGGGTGCCGCTGCTGCCGCCCCTCCGCCAACATGACGGTGGACGCTGTGAATGGCGACGCTTACGTCCCAATTTTTTTCCGTCGAACTCGGCAAAAATCCAACACCGCCAGTACCCTAATCCACCTGAAAAAGAACCTAAAAGAACAAGGGTTACCTACCTCAGTTTATATTTAGACTCTCAACAGGATAACGCACCTCAGGTGCTTATAAAATAACGAACGTTACAACAACGTTTAGACACACATACACGCTTCGGAAAACGAAAGCGTACTGAGGAGTCTCCGCGATCACCGCGCGCGAGCTAGCCGACACTTAGAAGCCCAGTTCGAAATACCCTTTTCCCCATGTAGAGGGCTCTCACGGGGGGTTCTAGGCACACATACATGTGAAGGACACGTAAGGTCATCTCCGAAGGGTCAAGCCGAAGGTACAGACATAAAATAGTATTATTCTTTCATTTGATTTATGCCCGGATTTCAGGAATCGCTTATGGTATTCGAAAATTTGTTGCCTTTCCATGATTGTGGAAAATACACTTTCGTTGATTATTTGAATGAAAGAAAAACGGTGCAAATTCATTTATGGTTAATCTATTTATTTAATAATTTTAAGGATTCATGCAAACCTGTTATGAGCAACTAAAATATAATTTAAAAATAAACTGATATATTCATAATAATCGACAGCCATAACCTACACGTGGCTTATGGAAACGACAAACCTGTTAAATGCAGAGCTTCGAAAGAATCCAATTGTAATAGCTAAAAAACGATTCAATGAAAATATAAAAGCGAAATGAAAACATGAAATGTAGCTTATAAAATGAATGCTACAAAGTAACAATGAGAGTGGATGAAAGAATAATGAAAAAAAAAATGAATAAATAAAAAGTTCTATAACAGAAAATGATAATAAGAATAATAATAATTATAAAATTCAACTGAAGTGAAAATTTGACACGATTGAAAAGAAACTTATTCAATTTAATGAAATAAAGTAAAATATAAATCATATACGGAAGAAAAAAAAATGCAACATGACTATTCGGAAGCATATTGCTAATTTATTAGCAAAAAAATCTATACTATATGCTATACATTGGCAATTTTCCACTTGTTTTTATTATTGTGAGTACTGATGAGAATAATAATTTTTTCATTGAGTGGAATCGAACATTATTGAGAAGTTTTGGCGGAATAAGATTTTGCCAATGGATTAATTGAAAAGAGAATCAAACAGCAAAATCCAAAGTCTAGAGGAGGGCCTAGGGGGAGATCCAGAGGAAAAAAGAAAATGGGATGCTAAATGTCAATTGAACGAAAAAAGAAAAGTGTAATCGCCCTTACCTAATCAATTGAATCATAGATGAAATATTTCATATTACTTGAAAAGAGAACTGTGGATAAAATTAGTAAAAATTATTAATATTGTTCACTCGCACAATGTCAAGATACTGAGGAGGCGATTGTGGGAAAGTTTTTAATGGTAAATAATCAAGAGTTTGTTTAATAGAAATGTTTATAATTTAATCACTACACTTATTTACAAACTGATGAAAGAATAATGTTTATCGAAATGAAAATGAAAACTAATAATTCAATGGATATCAAACGACGAGAATTAATTTAGAGGTATCGAGGGGAAGCCTGTCCAGTTCTTGATAATTCATAAACATTCTGCGAGGACCGAAAGACAAACCGTTTATGTCGAAACACGTATGTTGGATTCAACCGAAACGCGGTATAATTCCTCTATTCTTTGAGCAAAACGTTTTGAATGAATTGAAACACTGAAACTAAAACTCGGAAAAACAATTAACTTGAAAATGGGAGAAGCTACGGTTTCTGTAGTGGGACACGGACCATGAAGGGAGATTATTAAGTAGTTCGGGGTTCCAAGTTTTTCGACGATGGAAATGCCACGTTTCTATTCGTTCGGCGGCGTGGGCCCGAGGGACGCGTTGGAGGGGCATTGAGTCCACGTGGAAGCCTGAAGTGAGGGTACGGGAAATGACTAATCCTTGAAATTCAATGAGGGCTGCGAAAACTGAGCCATTAGTAACTGTTAAGGACAATAATCGAACAGCTAGTTCGTCCAGACCTTTGTGTCTGTAGTCATAAACTGACTCAAACGTGCCAACTGTTCTGAGTGGAGTGGAGGGATTAGTATTAATACTTAATATCGGCCAGCGATGATTGAAATTTCCGAAATTCGGGAAAATATCGACCGTAATAAAATATTTGGGAATATTTCAACCGTAATAAAAATCTTTGTTGGAAAGTAATTTCAGCTGTACTAATAGTAACAAAAGACGGGAAAATTTTCATCATTATTAGCAAAAGACGAGGGAATACAAATATTTCACCGAACATCCGTAATAAAACGATTTACGCGACGAGAAATAGAATTGTAAGGAAATTTAGAATGGGTAATTCCCGGGAACGGTGAATTTAACATAGTTGTAAAAAAATAAATAAATGAATAATTGAAAAAGTCCTTCTGCGACAGAACAAATATTGTCGTCTCGATATAAGAAATCTCTGAAAAATCTTTGGGAGTTTCAAATGAGGAGAGAACATAGACTCAGCGATGACGAGTTCTTAGTTTGGTTACTAGAGAGTCAGGGGACAAGCTGACTAGTGCACGTTGAGATCGAGATCTAACAGGGGAGTGGGATTCATCTGTGAAGGTAGTCACTACGCTATATAGGGGTTTCGAATATCAGTAATTTTTTCGCACCGCATGTTCTTTTCTACCAAATAGAAAATTATTATTCTCATCAGTACTCTCAGTAATAAAAAAAAGTTGATATACAAAAGTTGATGAAAAAAATTGTTTTTTTTTTCACTTAAATTGCGTCAAATAGTCGTTTTTCGGCTGTTTCATTTTGCCTCACTCTCCCCTACTATAATAATAATACCAATATTTTTTCTCGGTTTTTCATGTTTGAAAACAGTTTGTTTTGAGTGATTGAAGTTTGTAATGGTACATTGAAGATATTTAGTCAAATAAACCGTGGATACAAACTTCTCAATTACTAAAAGCAACCTTCTTTTAGGCAGTATAAACGGTGGAGCAAAAAAAAGAAAAGAAAAAAAACAGATTCTTTCATGATCTATTAAAAATTCAAGAAAACAATTACCCAATTTTATTCTTTCGAGTCCAATCAACTTTGATTGGAAAAAAAGTACAAATCGGATGAAAATTGTGGTCCACCAAAAATTTAGCCACCACACACTGAGAGAAAAAATTATTCCTGCCAAGGATTGATATTCTCGTCAGAAGATAATATTTTTTCAGAACGAATTTTTCCAGGACAGTCATTTTCAGAGAGCCCAAGTCTATCCTCAAAAATTACAGTGATGTTGAACAATCTGATTATTATGCTACATATGACCTTGACAAAATGTTCTCCGATATCTTCCGGATTTTACAAATTGGCGATTTTCTCAGGTAAAGAAAATTGGAATAATTCCAAATGTTAATAATTATTATTGGAGTTTCTTCGAGGTCATATGCAGAAGAATATTCTTATAGATCACCATAATTCTCACGCTTGGAACTGATTTCGGAGCACCTGGAAATGACTGGCCTGGAGAAATACGTTCCAAAAGAGATATTTTCTTCTACTAAGAGTATGAAAAAGATATCACCAATAACATTTTCTTGGAAGGAATAAATTTTTTTCTCAGTGCAGAATTTCAAGTTTCAGAACGATCCTTCTTTGGAAAATTTTTATTTGTGTTCATTATCTCAATTACACAATAAAATATGATTAATTCATAATTTTCAAAAGAATTTGATTCATTTCACAGGTGTATTTGATCGTCAATATACGACCGCCTTGGAGAATCTAGCCGAATACGAGGGGAAATTACGTAGCACTGATGCAGCCCCGACCGCAATGACTCTGTACTGCAGATCCTATTTCAAACAGTTAAACATATAATCTAACTAAAAAACACGAACAAGTTCAAGTGGAAAGTAACAGTGTATCATAAGGGCTTTTTTTAACGATTCAAAGTACGAATTGTATGAGAGTGATGAGAGAAACTCGAGGGTAGATGTCCCTCGTAATTCGACACCAGAAATGATCCTCTGTAAGCTTAGAACAAACAAAACTAAGTATTAGTTAAGTGCAATAGGAGGAGAACAAATCAGATAGAAATGATTGATGAAACAAATTTTACGATATACTTTGGATTATCGTATTGCCGACAATATTTACGCCGGTCGTTACATCCATTCCCCTTTCCCCCCGTTCTCTATTATTAGAATTTTCATCCTTTTTTTCCGCTTGAATTGGGATGAAATAATCCCAGAGGATCGAATGTTTCATTACTTTATTCACATTAGGGGAAAGTGGGGCAAAATGAAACAGTCAAAAAAGCAACTGTTTGATGCAACTCAAGCAAAAAATATTTTTTTTGTAAATTTTTTTTATCAACTTTTTTTTGTTCTTGGGAGTTCTGATGAGAATAATAATTTTCCATTTAATAGAGTGAAAAACTATTGAGAAATTTTGACGGGCAAAGATTTTGTCAATGGATTAATTGAGAAGAAAATGAAACAACAAAATCCCAAGTCCATAGCAAGGCCCAGGGGGAGACCCAGAGGGGCAAAAATGAAAATGTAATGCTAAATTTCAATCGAATAATCCATTGACAAAATCTTCGCCCATCAAAACTTCTAAAAAAATTTCCATTCTACTGAATGGAAAATTATTGTTCTCATCAGTACTCCCAAAAATAAAGGAAAGTTAACAGAAAAAAAGTATTTAATAAAAAAAAAATTTTTTTCTTGAATTGCGTCATTTTTTTTTTAACTGTTTCATTTTGCCCCACTCTCGCTTAGAGAAAAACTTTCTGGTTATCAGAAACAATTGCTGGATTTCACTACTCTGTGATACTAACATCTAGGGAATAAAAGTTCTGGATTTCAGTGAAATTCTCCTTTATTTTAAAAGAATTCTTCCTGAGAGTCGGAGAAAAATGCTCTAGTTCTCAGTCATTTTGAATTAAGGCACATTTCTCTTGTTTCCAGGCACTCTTGGTTCTGAAATCCAGTACTGTGGGTTTTTGAAATAAGAACCGTTGGAAAGATGACTCTATTATGATGTTACGTTATGCAATTAAAAAGAGGAGGGCGTTGTCTAAGTTGTGATATCACACCATAATTAATGAAGATAATTGGAAAATATAAAGATGTAAATCTAAATGCCCCAAGGTTCTTATTTCCAAAACCCCAAAATACTCGAAGTCAGTGTACCCAACGGGTCTGGCTTTAAGGACGTTTCTCACTGAAAGTAAACAGTTTCTGAATCTCAGTAGAGTGAACAGGCCAATTGCTGGACGGTTAAGGGAAATTCAAGTTTCGTGTTAGGATCTGAAATAAAACAATCATCTAAATAGGCATATAATGGCTTCCATACCTTCAAGAATGTTTTAATTAGCAGAAAAAAATTATTCGATGTGAGAGTAACAAAACAAAGAATAATTAAACTAAGAAATAGTCGAATGCAGCCGAAACCCCTAATTTCTGGACGACAGGGCCGTATTTTTTTTATTCATTAAATGTCGATCAATAGAAAGAATAATTGATTAAATGATTATACACGAGTAATGTTATTAAAAGATGAAATAATCAGTACAATTTTCATTTTATTATTTATGGAATATTCAATAGAAGTTGACATTGTTCAGAAACTAACCCCCGTCAGGAAATTGACCTGTTTACCCTATCATGCCTTCTGGAACCACGAGTTTCTTGGATTCAGTACCGTGGGTGGGTTAGGCAGGTAGAAACTTTTTTTCTCTGTGTTGTTCGATTGAAAAAAATCATTCTATTTGTGTGAAATACCGTGATGAAGCTCCATAGGTATTACTACTACTGGGCAGTGGGTGATAATGTTCATATGTGATGAATTTATTCTGGATATTTTGAAATCCACAGTTACACTAATAATCCGCATTGCTAATTCCTGCGTTGAATTCATCATATATTCTGTTATGGATGGAATATACCAGAATATAATCAACACAATCGACATGTAAATAATCCGCCTCACGTGCTTGCAACACTGTACAATTTTGTTCAGTGATTCATGGGGCAGTTGAACGCTATTGTTAAATTTAACTGTATTTAAAAGCTTTGAAAAGGCCCAGTAGTACACACAGGAACGGATCATTAAATCTGGAAACAGAAACATTCGATAAATTCATGAGATTCAGTGGTATAATAAAAAAAAAACAGGAAGAGTCTCTATCGTACGGTTTCGGGATTAATGAAGATCGCGCAATACGATCGTTCTCACAATTCTGTCATACTGAAGGAAGTAGAGAAAATGGTAGGAAAAATAAAAGACAGTGGCGGTATATTTTATATAAAAATCTTATATTCTTTTGTTGCTTCTGTACAATATTGAATATGATGAGTGAACGTTCTTTTTCAACCTATACTCTCTAATTCTAATTCTCACATTTCACCTACTATCCCCTTCTCCTTTGGAATAATCTCCTTTTGAAAATGATATCAGTCCCTATGGGACGCAATTACCATTCCACAAACAAAATAAAGTCCATCGTTTCGTCATCTCTAACCGTATTAGTCCACTGATGATGATTACCTACACGTCATCGTACACCAAGACGAACGCGTCATGCTACGGAAAAAAAAACCTAAATCACGGAGAAAAGAAATCTAAATGAAGACGAGCTATAAACACCGAAACATCCAGCAAATGTAACTTTTTTATCTGCCCCATCCCACGTCAGTCTCTAGGTCTTCCAAATTGAAAAGAATCAATGATTTACGCCCGCCTAAAAATGATCTCAAAAAGATTCCCAAGAAATAAACACACGGATTGAAAAAAAACCCTCCCAATCATGAGTTATATAACGAAAACACGCTTGTATTCACGCTACAAGTATATATGAATACGCGTGTGGATTAGCCCAGGCTGTCGCGCGTGAAATCGGGGTCGAGGTGGGATTTCGTCGATATGAGAAGATCCGCAAATGCAACAGACGAGAAAATGAGGGTAGAAATAGAAATTTTCTACGAAAGCCAAGAGAAGAGGTCTATCAGAGGAGAAAATGCCAGGCTATGTAGTGAATACTGAATAGAAAAAGCCGTGTATACAGTAGGATTTTGTCTTTGCTGTTGGCTCAGACGAGTGGGAAAAGGGTAGTTTCTGTCATGAGGGTCAATAAATATGGGCTACCAATACCCGTGAGCTCACTACCCACGATTCTCTACATTTGAGCAAAAAATAATCGTGAATACGTTTGCACCGCCATCTTACAGATATTTGAACATTCAATCCTAGCTTTTGGAGTGAGCGCCTCGCCTGGCCTCGCTCGTCGCTCCCAACTCAACCCCTTCCTCTTCACTCCCGTTAACCATCTAGCCCTCCTCGTGCCATCCATACTCCAGTGACGTTCGGCTCTCCGCAGTCTATATTCTACCTCAGTGTCTATTCTCAATGAGGAGAGTGCGCACGAGGCCAGAGGGAGACTGCGGACCGAGTTTGTGGCGGTGATTGTATTTTAAATAAATTTACAGTGGGAACTGGCTAATAATCATCGTTTCGCACATTTCTAATTAATCATTCAAACTAGTGCGACGTTTGATGGATTGTAATTATAGTTAAAATAATGATCATCAGTGTAATGATAATCACTTATTAATTGTAATAGGAAAAGTCAGGGCGTGTGTGTTTAGTGCAACGACGGGGATATCTATGACTGCCGGTGATTTGGCAGTGTGTAAAATTAAGTTGTGCTCGGTGATTATTGACCCGGCGTGGAGATTATCACTATCAACAATAGCCAAGTATTTATGCCGCATTATAAAAAGAAGTTGTTCAACATCATCCAATTCTTCCCCCAATTACATTTATTTTAACGATAAATTTAGTATCTGGAAAAACGGGCGCGACACTCGGAAGTGCCAAGTTACGTCGTCCTGGTGGAAATACCTCGGGGGAGTGGGCGCGGGTGCGCGTGACCGGGTCAGCCGCAGGGGTGGAAATTAAAGGGAGCAAAAGAGGGTAAAAACAAAAATTCGGGGAATAAAATTCAAAAAAAAACAGAGAAGAAAAACGTGAAGTTTCCACTTGAATCATTCATCCACCCCTGTCACTGGTACTTAAATTCCAACCCAAGAAAAAGTGCCATGCTTTTCGCAAACCATTAAACTCAGGGCGCTTAAAGCTGATCGTTGAATTATTATTTCATCACCTGAGACGGCGCACCAGTGTCCCAGAAGCGGTTACCACCGGCTGTCGTCGAGAGTACGAAGATTACAGGAGTTGGACCATTGTGGATGTAACCGGCAGGTGTCTGTGCATTGTCACCGTAAGTAAATCCTCCCAAACTCAAATGAAATCGAATGCCTCAATGACCCCCGAAACCGCATAAGTGCAATCCTACATCAATCGACATGGAACCCTCGACTCGCCCCCGACTATTGACATGTCAATGTCCCTGGAACAGAGTACAAAAAAAAACAGCCCAAGTAGCCGGGAAGACCGTCGTTAGCTAGCGGGAATGGGATTTGGCACTAAGCGCACGCTAAATAGCATGTTCCCGCATGCGCAGCAATACCTTCTCCTTCCTCTTTGCCTCTTCCATCGAATACAATCCACCGATTTTTTCCACCCATCGACATACACATACTTTATCTCAAAAATTTTCATGCATATGTGTTGAAATTTTTGCTCAACGTCCCACTGTAGCCTGTGCTGCCACTGTCGTTACTGTGTTTGTTACATTTATCCTGTTCCGTTTTCATTTCCTCCCCCTCTTTGCCCCTCCCTTTGCCAACTCGTCACACACACACACACACACACACGTACAAAAACCGAGGCACCTTCAGCTCCTGCACACATATCCTCTACCCCTTCCATCCTCTCTTTTTCCCTCTCTCACTCCTCCTTTTGAACCATATCTATAGCGGCAACCCGGCTAGTAGCTAGTTCCCATTTTGCCACTCTGTGCTTATCCCGATCAATACCACCACGACCACCACGCAAAGTGTTGTGTATGCCCTTTGCCTTTACAAACACACACCCCCCGAACTAGAGCGCACGCTTCGTAAGGATACTAAAAATTACTACAAGTATTTTACACTCCAGTGGTCAAATTATCATCCCTTTATCCCCCCGTGCCCACTCAATCTACCATTTGAATTTTCCCGCCGAGCTCATTACATTTTTCTTTTATTATTTCAATCTTATTCCACAATGTGTTATCAAACAGTTTGGTCTACTATGTCTGCCAACCTGGTCACTTGTACAAGACTGATTACGGGTTGTTATCATGTGGGGTTTGACCTCTTGAAGAAAAAGAGAAGAAAAAAATTAATATTATTTCAGTTGGCTGATGATAAGCTGCACGCAACACCCTAGAGGAGCAACAAATATGGGGGGATTTTGGTAATTGTTGGATTTTTATCAATTTTCTTCCTCTCCTTTCTGCCCTATTTTGGTATTTTATTCGTTCAGAAAGAGGTGACCTTGACTTTGAATTTACAATTCCCCTATTTCCCTCTTTTCATCTTTCATCTTTCAACATTATCGACGTTTTAGTTCTTTTTTCATCCTTTAGGAGATTTTCAACGGCGAGAGGGAGATAACTCGTGTTGTAGCGAATAAATTCGTGTCATAAATTTTTGCCCTTTGCCTCGTTTTTTTCCTTCTCCAACGAAAGAGTTACAAGAGAGAGAATAAGGTCGAGGGAAACCAGTAGAAAAAGTAATTGTGGGATCGGGCGAAGGCACGGGTAGACACGTGTTAGTCGAGCCGGTGCATCAAACGAAATATTCACGTATAGTGTAACGGGATTGTGCTATTCTCGTTTCTGTCTACTGATACATTTTCACATGTGCATGCCAATAAAGAAGAGAAAAAAAGATGAAAAGAAAATAATGTAATAAAAATACACGTCAGATAAACACATGGGCGTGTCTGGTGGGATCAATTTCTTTCGAAAATCCATCGAGCATGAGCAACTGGCGTTGGCTGGTGGTGGTGGTGTTGTTGTTTTTTTATGATAAAAGAAGAAAAAAGGAATATCTGCTGGCCGGTGCTTCAATGCCTTCTGTGCACTGTTATGTGCCTATCTCTATTTTTAGCTAGCCTCCGTCATCGCTGCCGGCCGTTAGAAACTTTTGGGCCGCATAACACTGGTGTATCTGTGTGACTGATTTTCCTATTTCCACTAGTAGCAACGAGCGAGGGGGAGGGGACAACCCCGGGGTAGAGACAGTCCAGGGGCAGATAAAGTTCAGTACGCAGAGATATTAGTCTTCATTCTTGGGAGTCCGAAGTACCATTCACAATTGTTTGCACTCTAATCGTAAAATATGAGTCTTAATTACTTCGAAAAAATGATGAAATTGATAGAGGCCAATTGTTCGTTAGGTGAATCAACAAAATGATAATGGAATACTTTTTTACGATCATACAAGAAGTGAATTACAACGCTGTCAAGAATAATCTAAACAATCAATTATTTATTTCACCTAGTATAAATTTATCCATTAATATCGTGGTGAACAGTGCATGTTAGTTCAGGTTAATCATCCAGGTTTCCTTACTTATGCCTACATGATACCTTACATAATGAATCACCGAGGAAACACTCGTGTTTCATAACACTCTCATGGCGGTATAAACCCACCTCTGTAAACTTGTCGCTTGTTACTTTCACTGTAATTCAACATTTCGAATTCATGACTTGGCTTTAATTCCACCAAGTCACTTGTCTCGTTGTTCGTGAGGGTGTCGGTTTAACCAGATGAGAAGAAAAAATAAATGGAGGGGCGAAGATGAAAGAGTGAAGAATCATCGTCGGAAATACCGTAGTTACGGAAATAGTTGACCGTGACCGTGGAAACGATCGATCTAACCAACAAATTATTAAACAGTGATTTCCCTGTACCGTAGACATAAGGTGG
This sequence comes from Diachasma alloeum, assembly GCF_001412515.2. Taxonomy (NCBI): domain Eukaryota; kingdom Metazoa; phylum Arthropoda; class Insecta; order Hymenoptera; family Braconidae; genus Diachasma; species Diachasma alloeum. The sequence continues at coordinate 56,291 of NW_021681846.1, read as the reverse complement.
TTGTTGCTTATGCCCGTTGACACACACCACAAGGTCGCCTTCAACCTCTCCCCCCGGCGGCCGCACTCATGAGCCCATCAATGTCCATACCCTTTTCTGCAGAGTTTAAACTTCCTATGTGCACTTAAACGCCCTTCGTTATGCATCCTCTCCTCTTCATTTTTTTAGGCATTTTCTGTTCCTCTATCTTCCCCTTTTGTTCTCCTCTCAACACGTTCGCACTCTTCACAGAGTTGTAATGTGTCAGTTCAAGTGGAAATAAACTCATCATCAAGGTCACGAGATAGACAAGATGAACTAATTACGACAGATCAATGAAAATTGGTTGAAGAGTCGAAGGAATTCTATGTATTTTCAATGAATAGAGGAAAAAAAGTTTCTGGCATTTGTGGTTTCACCAGCAGCTCGTCTGTGGTATCAGGGGTTGGAGTGCTGCCTCCCGGGTATCATTGACGAACCGAGTGCTCTCGTAATTCCACGTGTTTTTCCTTTCTCTCCACCTCTCGAGGTGGATTTTTTGTTTTTATTTATCAGTCATTCTCTTCAGATTTTTTTCCACCTCAGGCTAATGCACCATAACTGCTCAATGCGAAATCTTTTTTCTCGTTCGTGCTTTTACACCCTCCGGTTACATTGCATATAAAATATCTTCGGAAATGTAAGATCGTAACAGGGGGATGACAGACTGAGGGTGGGTTTTCACTCGTAGCGGACAGTCCGCAAATGGCAGCGACTCGTCCGCTAAATTTAGCGACATACTCGAACGGAAGGCGCCAAAATTCGAACATTGCTTTGTTTATCATGAACATCAGTAGACATTTCATCCCAAAACCCCAAATTTTCAGCATAATTGAAAATGCACTCCGCCTAGTCTGTAATTTCTCATTGAATTTGGATCCAATTATTGAGCTCACATTGATGAATTATCCAATTTTCAAATTTTGGCGCCTTTCGGTTAGATGTGTCTCGCTGACTTTAGCGGACAGTCCTCGCAAATGACAGCGACGCGATTTGCTAAAGCGAGACACATCTAACCGAAAGGCGCCAAAATTTGAAAATTGGATAATTCATCAATGTAAGTTCAATAATTGGACCCACATTCAATGAGAAATTACAGACTAGGCGGAGTGCATATTCAATTATGCTGAAAATTTGGGGTTTTGGGAGGAAATGTCTACTGATGTTCATGATAAACAAAGCAATGTTCGAATTNATGCACTCCGCCTAGTCTGTAATTTCTCATTGAATGTGGGTCCAATTATTGAGCTCACATTGATGAATTATCCAATTTTCAAATTTTGGCGCCTTTCGGTTAGATGTGTCTCGCTGACTTTAGCGGACAGTCCTCGCAAATGACAGCGACGCGATTTGCTAAAGCGAGACACATCTAACCGAAAGGCGCCAAAATTTGAAAATTGGATAATTCATCAATGTAAGTTCAATAATTGGACCCACATTCAATGAGAAATTACAGACTAGGCGGAGTGCATATTCAATTATGCTGAAAATTTGGGGTTTTGGGAGGAAATGTCTACTGATGTTCATGATAAACAAAGCAATGTTCGAATTTTGGCGCCTTCCGCTCGAGTATGTAGCTGAATTTAGCGGACGAGTCGCTGTCATTTGCGGACTGTCCGCTACGAGCGAAAACTCACCCTGATAGTGCAAATAAAAGATATCATAAAATACATGAGAGGGGAAACCACCGACGCTGCTGCCATTTACAGATATTGGATTAACTAAACGTTATGCGTCAGAGGGCGCTCTCTTCGGCATATTGGATTTCTATCCTGCCGTTCTAATTAGCCGTTGCCCCTTCGCGCCCCATTTCCGAGGCCAGTGGAGGTTGAAAATAGAATAAAAATTCTCACGGTCGACGTTGACGAAAGGCAAGCAATTTAATAATTCTAGTACGTTTTATAATGTACTAGAATTATTTTGTTATTATTCTGACCGTACTACTCTTATCTCATATTTTGTTTATTGGCGAGGGGAGTATCATTGGGTTGCGGCCCCTGGGGATTTCAAATCGTCGTGAGGGTAGAAAAAACATTAATAGTGGTGGTGATGTTTACCTCGTGAGTCAGCGGAATGAAGAATGGAGAAGAGCGATGAGAAAAAAGAAAAAAAATTGAGGGGAGGGGAGAATGATCCCCAGCGTTTTGCCAATATATATCCGATGACAACGAGATTAGTACTGAATTCATCCTCTACCCAGTGGTAATAAACAAATTTCAGGAAGTAATTAGAGATGGGTTGGAGAGTGGAAAGACTCGTGCAAGTTGCTGAGTTCTGGTCCACCAATCAGTCAAGTTTTCGTCATTAACCCTGTGGTCTCTTGACTCCTGTAGTTCCTGACTTTTGAATTTTTCACCTTGTCTACTCGAATATCACCTCCTCTCGTGACCTCTCAACTTGAATGGTACCGGGAGAGTATGAGCAAACAGCAGAGGGTTGGGGAGAATGTGGGAGGGTGCGAATGCGTCACAGGCTCCTGGATTTTTAATTTAGTCGAATTCATTGAAAACTAGAAGAAATAATGACACCGTTGGAGAACTATGGATCGATGTATTCTTTCCGTCAGAGTTAAAATGGATGTAGGTCAGAGGTTCGCGAGGAGGCGGTAAACCGCGTTCAGAAAGAGGTCGCAAACCACAGAATCCGTCCCATGGTCACCAAGACTTGAGGAGGGCTTAAGCCCATTTTCACTCTCGCGTTTATTTATTTACTCGTTTTTTTCGAATTTTATCTGATGGTTTTAGGATGATATGTAAAGGAGAAATCCCCTTGCATGGATTGGCATCAATCATTAGTTTAGTAATATTATGGGAAGTTACAGCTTACAATAATTAAATTCGAAACATTACAAAATAATTGATAATTAAAATTTTCAATTGACTACGAATTGAATAATTGACAATATGGAATTGTCAATTGACTATTGAGTAAATATTGCTAAATTTCATAAGAGGGATTTTCGATTAGCCAAGTAATCGTCAATCTTCCGAACTCAATTATTGATTGATAAAATAATTCGGAAGTCCAATATTTAATTTCGTAACAAAGCGGTAAAATGGTTTAAATCGAGTGAGTTCTCATCTGAGTTGTTCAGCAACATCTCCAAATCTAAGGGAGATAACGAAATTTTTGCAATGACCTTTTTTGTAGAGCGAATTGCGTGCTATAGAAATGGTCAATGGTATCTCTCTTAGATTCTGAGATATTCATCGAAAACTGGCAAATAGCTAAAGTTGACATAAACCGTTTTACCGCTTCGGTACTGAATTGATGATTAATTAAAAAATTTATTAGTAATATTAACAATTGACTTATTAAAAATTTCAATTAAAATTTAATTCTATTGTAAAAAAACCCTTAGATAGGGAGAGGGGCGTGTTTTTAACAAAGTTAATATTTCATTTTATTTAAAATTTATGATTATGCCGATGTCGGTTCCCTTGACGATCTCAAGAAAAAGTTTTTACATGAAGCTGAAACTAGTGGAAGCTTCGATTTAGGCGAATCTAGGGGTGTACAAATAGTTTTAAGTCAAGTACAAACTTTTTCACACTCGAAAAACACTCGTACAGACTATTAGTTGACTTCCACACCCTTAAAAATCCCTTAAATTGAATCTTTTACTGGCGAATATTAAGCTAGTCTCATCTTCATAATATTTACTTGGGATAACCAAAAAATTGGAGGAAATTTTTATGATGCAGTGAATATTCACGTGGATCCTAACTCCCTCCACAATCAGGCTCATCAATTTCAATATAATCATGGAAAAAATCCATACGATAAAGCACAGTCAGAAAAAACTTCAGCGAAAAATACGTGAAAAAACGTACAGTGAGGAGAATTTCTCTTTCGGAAATTTTTACTTAAAAACACGGAGAAAATGTGGAGCGAAGAATGAATTATCTCTTTTCAGGAACTTTTATGGATCGAAACATAATTTTGACGTAACACTCCATAAAAATTAGCGTGGAGAACAGTGATTTCTACCAAGCATTACGTCAAATACCGTAATTTTTATGTATTTCCAGGGTACTTTTTCCGCAACTTTTTTCATCTAGGCATTACTAGGACCTGTCAAGAAGAAACTTGATTCATTCTTCAGAATTTTTGTAGTACCATCATTACGTGGAATAAAAACACGAACAAAGTCAATACAAATTAGAAATTCAAATATTCTACAATAAATTAGGGGTTTTGTGGGGTTCTAAAAATACCCAATGAGAGATTTATCTAAGGACGAAAAAAATCATTCCCGAACTTCCTGATATCGTTAAAAGTGAAATATTCCAACCCACTCGTTGGTAAATGTACAATTTACAATTCATATGACTATTCCTCGCATTCGGTTAGGATTAGAGTCGCATTTTTCGTTAAATGTGGACGTCCACATGAAAAGGGACCACTTTGTCAATTCTAGTTTCCGAGATATTCACGTTTTTGTCTCAGCAACTCCCATTTACACTCATGTTAAAGTGTTTTTTTCATCTGCTCCGGCGACGGCATTTTTCACCCTATGAGGATAATTTTGGGCTCAAAATGTGCGGAATGTTATAAATATTATCAGAGTATACATAACTCCATATCGACAAAGTGGTCCCTTTTCATGCGGACGTCCACAAATACTTTATAGACCTGGGCATGTAATCTCTTAATATGTACACTGAGAAAAAAAACTACTTGTGACAAAGAAGGTTTACTTGATACAAAAAAATATTCGCTTAAATTCAACTATCACTGAGTCGCATCTAACCTTTAAACTCAACTGAGACTTCTACTTTTCTGACCCATACTCAACTGACCCTTATATTCACCTGACCCTTCGTACCCTTTTGACCCTCAGATTCGTGTGATTCTTCGGACTCGTCTGACCCTTATATCCATCTGGTTCTATGCTGAAGGTTTTACGCTTATTGATAAAAAAAAACCCATCTGGCCCTCATACTCATCTGATCCTTATACTCATCTGACCCTTAGATTCATTTGACCCTTAAACTCAATTGACCCTTAAACTCAACTGACACTTGAACACAACTGATCCTTAAACTCAACTGAGCCTTTTACTTATCTGACCCTTACTGAACTGACCCTTACATTCACCTGACCCTTCGTAATCTTTTGACCCTTAGGTTCAACTGACCCTTAGATTCGCGTGATCCTTCAGACTCAACTAACTCTTACACTTATCGGATCTTTACACTCACTGACTTTTATATGAAGGGTCCGACCCTTAGACGCTTAGACCTATATGGACTCTAATCCCTCTCATCTCCTCCCCCTGCTCCTTTCCTCTTAATTTCCTGTATTACTCTATTGCCTACTTTCTTTCCGTTTTTTCCTTTTTTTCTTCTTATCAGTTGCTTACAAACCCGAAAAAAATACAACTCGCCACAAGCAACTGTACAGCTCAGAAGCATACCGGGATATTCTGCAATCACTGAGCTTGAGCAGTAGCGAGTAAAACCAGAAAAAGGATGGGTGACCGAAAGGGAACACGGCAGAACTACAAGCAGGAATATCTCGAGAACCCAAGGGGCCTTTCATTTGGAAATCCGATGACACAGTGATTGCTGATTTCACGTGATTTCGCGATTTCAGACGATTTCAAGTGATTTCAAATTTTTGACTTCATCTATTTAGTGGAGTAAGTGGGACTAAAGATAGAACCCTCAGGGAAATAAATGCATCATATTAATGCAAGAAAGCTTAAGCATGAAAGTTAAAAAGAGGCTGAATGTAGGAACGAAACCATCAAGCTGAAGTCATAAGCATCAAATAATTATTTTTTCATTCATTCGATAAATTATCTATTTATTCAATAAAATAGAGAACAACGTAAATTTTATACATTCAACTAAACGAAATGAAGTCTCCACTATGATTAGTAATGAACGGACTTTGCAATTAGAAACATTTGATAACTTCTTTATATATCTTTTCAATCATTTCTAAATCTTTCTTGGTAACCACAGGGAGAAAATTATTTGGCGATAGTGACCAATGGCTACACAATCATGAATAGTCATTGATTGTAGTTCGAGAAATTTTATCTAAAAATAATACACGTAAATTGGCATACGTAGAAGAATACGTCACAAATGAGTCGAAAATTTCTTTTTCTTTTACATATTCGAAAGGGATTCATGAGTTGCTCATTTCATGAGATTTCACCGATTGCAAGTGATTTCAATTGAAATCCCCTGACATCGATGAAATCACAGGGTTTCACTGATTTCACGTGATTTCAACTGATTTCATACGATTTCAGTCCTAAGTGACACACTGATTTCACAAATGAATGGCCCCTCGCGAGAACCAATAGACCGATCCGTTTTTTTCTTTTTTTCCCATTTTTGTATCACCGAGTTAATAATATTTATATTTTTGCTATTCTTCCACCGATTAATTTATGCAAAATTTTATCAATTAATCGATGTTAGATTGGAACTAGTAGTGTGAAGAGGGTAGGGAGGAGGAAGGAAGGAAAGAATGTACGGTGGAGGAACATTGATACGTTTAGTTTCAACCTAATTTCAACGTGCAATCTGGAAAAAATGGAAAAAAGAGACGGTATTTACGTCGAAAGTAGGTTGAATCGGTGCATTTGAGCCTGTACACTGGACAACATATTTTCAACGTCCTAAACCCACCAGTGGACCTTGAAACTACGTTGGGAGACCCGGTAAAATTTCGACTCGGCATGGTACTGCGAATAGCCACGGTGAAAAATATTTTCTTGTTAATTTTAAGAATCGTGAAATTTTCTGATAAATAATTTCGTTCTCAGACTGAGAGGAGATTTCCAAAAGGCTGAGATTCTCTCGTCCCGAGAACATTTTTAAACGTTCTCAAGATTGAAAATGATGCCCTTTCCATAAATTCACGTAGTTTGCGTTATATCTAGAATTTTTTTTTCATGAGGACTTTGATTATATATAATCTTGCAGGAAGAGCACAACACTTGAAATCAATTTTCTATACACTTGAATTGATAGTAAAAGTGTTCGTCGTCCAATCAAAACAAGAATTCCTCAGTTGGAGATGATGTGTGATGAGATCGGGGAAATGTGAATTCTCAAAATCCATTAAATTTGAGATATAACGCAAATTTTTTCGGGAGAAAAGTATCTCATCCTCTTGAAAGACTTCCTTCTCTCAGTATGAGCACAAAATCATTTTTTCACACACCTGCACAGAAAGATCGTACTTTAATCCCTGATAAGCGGGCGGAAAGTGAGTACTTTCCGTTCTAGAGTGGAATGTTGCTTCAGCGGAAAGTATTCACTTTCCTCCCGCTAATCCGAAAGCAAAATACAAACTTTTTTTTGCAGGCGTGTTAAGAAATAGCATGTGCCCCTCAGGTGAAAACAAAACATGATTTTCCGCGCTTAGTGCACAATATATTATACCAGGAGATTTCATGATTCTATAAATTCACAAGAGAATATTTTGTGCACCATGGTGTTTTGCTCCCTTGCAAGGGAGGAAAACAGGACATTTCGCGGTAAACACGGTTATTTTCCTTCCTCGGTGCACACGATATTTTCCGTCATAACTGCACGGTTATGTTCGATTTTGCTCTGTAAATGAAAGGGAGGATTGTGGGTTATGTCATTTCGAGGATCTTCTAAAGCAGTAGAAAGACGAGGAATGAAAAAAGCCACTTTCTACCCGTCATTTGGGGAGGAAAATCGAACTTTCCGCGCAGATATAACGGAAAATAAGGGTTGAAAAAATGAGGGTTTTTCTCCTTTGTTCACCTTATTATATTAATATTGCTGATATTGACCGTATAATGGCCCGGTGGCGATGTATTAATGATAATTGGAGCGGTGGGAATTAATCTAATTTTTGTCAATAGTAATTGTTTCTCAGTGTACATAGGTTGTCAAATAAAAACTGTAGCCTTACCTCTATACAGCTCGGGGGATGTCCTTGAAACCATTTCATGCGACATGCGAGTAAAGGAGAGACCCCCATTCTGCCAGTTTAGGCGACATTAGAGAAGGGAAAGCTGGGAATAATGGGAGGATCGTGGCAGTGGGAGGAAACCAACATAACCTTCTGTGACCTACTGCGCACTCTGCACCGCATGACGTCACAGAGGAGAATAAACGATAAATGAGTAGTGGGGGAAGGATTTTGAGGAGAAGCAGGCCTCGAGGGGAGTAGAGTGGGAATTATGGAATGGGAAAATAAAGGAGAGTCCACTGTATTATACGGAGCGTCCCAAAACTCTTGATAGAAATTCGGAGGGATGGAAAGGGGTGAAATTCTGAATTGAAAGTAGTTGACGAGTTATTAATTGATGAAGTTAGAAGATGACAGTGACGTTAGACCAGAAATGCAAAGGAGTAGAGATTGGAAGACAGGAACAGGAACGTTTGGGGGGGGGGAGGTTCTTCCGAAATGGATGTCAGCACCTTTCGAGTTGATTGAGATCGGCTAAATAGGTCGGAACCAATCCCTTCCTCCCCTTCCCCTCGCCATCATCCTTCTTTGGTATAAAATTTGAATTATTGCGAAAATGAGTTTGATTGTAACAATAGATTTAATCAAGACGCTGATGACGTTCTTGAAAAGCGATCTACAATTACCTTTACTAACTACACTGTTAGAAAGAAATTGATATTTGGTGAACAGTTGATTAATAATTTTGGGGAGAATGACATTGAATTCAATTTAATAGGAAAACAAGTGGGAAATTCCTTTCGTCACTAGATAGTCCGTAAATTTGTGATAATAAATTAGCAATTTACTTCCGAATGGAATCGCTATGACGGCGTATTTGAAATTGAATTCAATAATTCATTGAATTCAACATAGCCCCAACGTTGGCAGCCAACATTGTCCCAACGTTAAATTTTTTTACTTTTCCCTGAATATTGGTTTCAAAATAAAAATTTTCAACAAAAGATGATGCAATCAATCCTACGACCGAACTCAGTCAAGACGACATAGGGAAGAATATTTTTAATTACAATTGAATTTATTAACAAAATTATTTTTAAAGTTATTATTGAAAAACGATCAGTTACGCACACATATTCGAACTCCTGAGGGCAAAATTACTTATCCTGCCACAAGAATTTAGAACTTTTGGATTTGATGAATACAATACTTCCATTCGGAAGCAGAACAAGCAGGGGTTCGAGCCTATCCGACAAAAGGCATGTAACCGTTACTTTTTGCGTTATTAGTCTATTTCTTTTTTTTTTCTACCAATTCCATTGATAGTAGGTTTCCGAATGGATTCGTAGCAATTCCCTGTTCTTATGTCAGGCATACAACCGTAACCACATGCTACAGCGTGTCTACAAGAAGATATTCAATCTTTTAATGAAATAGATTTATACAAAAAATTAAATATCTCCGAAACAGCTCGGCCGATTGAGTCCATCTAGAATACCAACCTTCAACACTGTAAGAGCTATGATGATACCAAATTTCAATTTGCTATTTTCATTTTTTCTGAAAATATCGTGCGTATAAGAAACAATTTTAAAAACAAAAAAAGGGGAATATCTCAGAAGCTTTGTATAAATGGATATACAGGGTGTCCCATTTGAAACAATGCACCCAAATATTTTCTAAGGGGGGCAAGTGACAGGAAATTTTCAGGGACATAAGTTGTAGGGTTCCGAGGAGGACATTTGATGCATGCATTTTTGCAAGCTGCAAGCATAAGGAGCTTTTTTTTAAATGGCAATCGCATTTTTTACCCCAATGAAACTTGTTTTCCTTGATGAGTTGTTTTCAAATACCTCATCATTCATGTGAACTCCTTCAATTTTACTCGGAGAATGCGACGAAAATGAGTTTTGTTATCAAACTAAAGATTCAGACTTTTTTAGCGTGACCCAGGATGTACCACGTGGAGGTAAAGTCTGCTCGCATCCCTTGCGCTAAAAAAAAGGAGGAAAAATAGCGCAAACATGTGTGGAAGTTCATGCGCTCATGAGTTCATGAGTTGTTCAATGTTCCCACCGTTAACTTGCAAGCACAACTCAATTCGGCGGCGGAAATTTCCAACAACCCTTCGAAGAACTTGGGGCGTAATGCTTGCAATAGCCTCCCTGATACNAGTAACTTCCTAGCCGGGAATCGAACCCGGGACCTCCCAATGTCGCGTCGGGTGCTCTTACCATCTGAGCTACCAGGACACTTACGAATTTCACTCTCAAATTGACTCATACCCGAGTGGAAATTCTGTTCAGGTCTTGATCAGAAACTGATCAAGTCCGATCCGAAATTCTGATCAGCTGTGTTACGCCTCTGCCTTAGGTTTTTCCACTAGGGGAGCGCCATCCTGCTGAAACCACATTCTCTGTCTTGTCTGCAAGTTCACGTTCTCCATCAGCGCTGGCAACTGATTACGCAAGAATTCCAGGTAGCTTTGTCCGGTAACATTACCATAAAAAAAGTATGGAGCAAGTATCACTTGCACCACACCGCACCACACGTTCACTTTCCAACGATGCTGATGATCAATGTGTTGAGTCCAGTGAGGATTTTCTCTCGACCAACAATGACAATTGTGTCGATTGAACGAAGCACTACTCTGGAAGGTTGCCTCGTCACTGAAAAGAACGTACTGGAAAAAATTCGGATCTTCATTCAGTCTTTGCAAGTCCCAGTTACAAAAGTCAACACGATTCCGTCTGTCTTGCGCGGACAATGCTTCAGTCAACGTTATGTGATACGGATGGTAGCGGCCAGATCGCAGAATTCTTTGTACTGTGCTCCGTGGTACACCTAAATCTCGGTCAATTTCTCTCAAACTGATGTGTTAATTCATGTGAATCATAGCGAGAATGGCAACAGCTCGTGGATCATCAGGATTAATACCTTGTTGTTGTGGTTGTTGTCGTCGAAAAGTTCGTCCTCTCCTACAATTCCTTTCAATGTTCCGAATTACTGCATCTGTGGGATGACGTCGGCGATTAGGGTACCGTTCTCGATATGTCTGGGCAGCGGCTCGATAGACTCCGCGGCACTCTCCTAATACGAGTAAAATATCGACAATTTCACTCGCTGAATACATCGTGATGTGTTCAATGAAATTACAGGGGATACTAACTCGATTCTGGTTGAATTGAAACTGTTTCGAATAGCAGAATCCTCGAGGTAATGGGGAATTCTTTGTTATTGTTTACATTCCATAACTACGGTTGGTAAATGGATTAGCAGAACAATTATCTCCGCCAAGACGCGTCAAGGGTGTGTGAATCTTCAGTTTGATAACAGAACTCATTTTCGTCGCATTCTCCGAGTAAAATCGAAGGAGTTCACATGAATGATGAGGTATTTGAAAACTACTTATCAAGGAGAACAAGTTTCATCAGGGTAAAAAATGCGATTGCCATTTAAGAAAAAGCTTGTGCTTGCAGCTTGCAAGTATGATCGTGAAAGCTCAAAAAAATGCATGCATCAAATGTCCTCCTCGGAACTCTACAACTTATGTCCCTGAAAATTTCCTGTCACTTACCCCCCTTAGAAGATATTTGGGTGCATTGTTTCAAATGGGACACCCTGTATATGGGACATTCCATGTCAACTCAGCCACCCTGAATTCTCCGGGTTCTCAGAATCCTGAATTGACATGCTCGCAGTCAAGTACTAGATAAGTACATGCTTTCCCTAAATTTTCATTTCTTTAATATAAATTGCTTGTCTACAACATGTGTCAAAAGCTCAGATTTTTGAAAAATCATATCTCACGAACAAATTGACGGATTTTAATAAATAAAAAACGATTTTTTTCGTTTTCTCATGTACTATATGAAAAAAATACACCAGTACTGCGAGGGCAAGTAATAATCTATTTTCAGAGGTTTGAATTTTTCAAATTCCACTGTTACGCAGGGGCCAGTCGAAAATCAATTAATTCTTTTTTTCTCAATAGATAATAATAATTCCCAATTTTTTCGGGATATTTTGAAATGTGATATCGATATAGAGATGAGAAAAAAAAATTTTTTCATAAAAAATTCTTTTTTTTTTACATTAACGGCTATAATTATGCAAATCATATATGAAACTCACCACTTACTCCTGTATCATATATTTTTACTCAATGGATAACGTAACTCCATTGTCAAATTTAAATAAGTAGAATATAATAGTTTTAATACCACTTAAATTGATAAACATCGATTTCGAGAAAGAAAAAACGACTTGAAAATCTTCGATTTTCATAGCCGATCGCTCAAAAAAAAAAACATCAAGATCTTTGAAGTGATCTTTCGCCCAGCGAAACCGACCACTAGGTGTGAGTCAAACAAGGCTCCTCAAATGTACATTCGTTAGTACATTCGTTAACTATTAACGAATGAACATTTGGTGGGACCGAATAGACCCTAACCTCCAACCAAAATCCATTCGTTAACAATAACTAATCCGTTCTACCAGTGTAGTTACAAAGTAATTTTTTCAATTCAAGTGATAGCACATCAACTTCCGGACAGTTTTGGCATTCATCTAAATAGCACGCAGGCATTGGATTGGAACACATGAGCTTCGTGAGACAATCTTTGTAGTTCGTAAGAGGAGAAATTGAATCTTCTGTGAGAGTGGAAATATTGATGGCATCCAACATCAATTTGCAGTTTTGGTGGTACGTACAGACGCAGACAACGTGCGTACCACTCGTTCCTACCAATACACAATGTGTCGGTCTCAACTCCGCAAACTTACTGAATCCCACAGGAGATTCCGGATGAGAAGTTTCATATTGTTGGTGCAGATCTGCCACATTTTCAAATACCAGCCTTTTCTGCATAATTTTCTTCTCGTCGTTGATTCTAACGGATACTTTATCTTTGATTCTTGGCATAATTCGACTGTTATTCTCGTAAAACGTGTGGACTTGCTCAATAGTTTCATCGGGTAATTATTTTCCTGTTTTCGCGATGGCCGAAGACAATACTCCTCATTTCTCTCAATTTTTTCGCTCTCTGAGCTATGTGTCTCGTGGCTCCAAATTCTTCACTCACTTTCCGAGTATTCAATGATAATGAAGTGACTGTCAAAATTTGTGGACGTTCAGCGTATCCCTCCGTACTCTTTAATTTTTCTTTCAGGCCATTCAACATTTCTTCCAGCTCAACTTCTCGAGGAGAACGTGAATGTTCTACTGTTCTGCTGCTCACTTCATTGTCTGAATCTTCATCTACTGAGAAATCGTCGATTTCCATTGGGTCATCGAACGCTTCGTTGAATCCATTATTATTAGGATCAACTGAATGGAAAGAATTACCAGATCTAAATGAACTGTTTGTGATGTTACCGATAGAAATGTCCGCCACGAATGGTGTAAGATTTGAAGATTACCCGGAAGAATCATCGGAGCTTCCAGCCACTGTTGAATCAGATATCGGAGGGAAGGCTTCGATGTGTGGATGAAAATTAGGGGGGGAATGGGCTAGGAATATAAGTGGCAGCTTTGTACAGTTGATATACAGTCGTGCATTCGCCGGCAAGGATGAAAATTTTTTCCGTAAGTATTCCGAAATGACCTCTCTCTCTCCAGGGGCGCGCATTGGATTAGCACATCTTTCGGCATGGGGCATCTTATGAACAAAATGAGTTGATCAGTCCTATGGATAGATTAATATTAGATTAATGAAGCCATCAATATGGAATTAGTAATGAAGACCATTGAATCTATTCCGACATTCTCATAAATAGTCCATTTATTTCAGAAGGGAGTGATTTCAGACGAACATGTGGTGACTCTATATTAAGCGCTCAACAAGTCCACAACAACGATTGTATGTACACATTCTTTCATGAATGTACTTGTGAGTATGATTATTTATTATCCATTGAAAAATAAATATGAACTCCTCCTATTTTATAACTTCTCCACTGGCACATTACAGACAGACAGATTACATACCTCGATCCAAACTGACGAACAACTGAAGGAGAATAACGATTCATTCAGTTTCTAGAGGAAATTTAACACACTGAACTGAGAATGAGGGATGATGTTGCAGGAGTAAGAGTCTCAGGACAACTAATTAGATTCGTACTCATTGTAACCCTTGGAGGTTGTATGGAAACACAATTCCACGAAATCTGTACTTTTTCAGACCGCTTACCTGCTCCTCCCCCTTTCATCCCTCATGACAGCGAATTATATTGTATTGATAATTTGTGAAATATCGCAATCCGATTGAAAGTGTACGACAAATACAAAGTCTTCTTCCAAGAACAATCAGACGTTTAATTTTCCTGGCTGCGTGTCGTATTATTTTTCATTTCTTTACGCTCATCAAGGGCGAGAGTTGACGCTGGCTGAATCCATAGTACAGTGGAAAAATTGGACACACGTTCAGTCGAACCCGACTGAACGAATTGCGAGTTCTTCGCCCTGTTGACTGAGCTATTGCAGGGTTTCGATTTCTATGACATCTTCATAACGACTTAAGAATTTATCAACATCGGTATTTAATTATTAACATCGCTAACATCACTATTAAAAATTTCTATCTGAAATTTCCGATATACTTTCCCAAAATTTTTAGCAAATTTAATTTTAACTGAAATTTCAAGGAATTTCTGTAAACTATGAATTTCAATTGCATTTTCCCCTGAAAATGAGTGGCAAATCAGGAAATTCCGGTAAATATATACATGAATTTTCAGGACATTAACACTGAATGCGATTTATGGGGAAAAAATCATGAAATTTCAAATAAATTCAGGAATTTTCGTCTTTGTGGTGGTTAAAATTCTGGAATTTCACTGAATTTTCAGTGAAACCTGAAATTTCATTTTTTTCTCTAACAGAGTAGGGATCTGATGAGAAAATTTATGGGTTTTGGATAGCATTCTTCCCCAAACTCAATGTTCATTATTCAAAATAATGTTAAAACAATTATGCTCCTCCTATTTTTAGGCCTGCAACGTAATTATATCATTGGTTATGTGGATGATTCACCATACAAGTATAAGTGATGAATTGACAATGTGATTTTACTAATTATAGCCGTTAATGTCGAAAAAAAATTTTTTTTATGCAAAAATTTTTTTTTCTCATTTCTATATCCATATCACATTTCAAAATGTCGCGAAAAAATTGGGGATTATTATTATTTATCAAGAAAAAAGAGAATCAATTGATTTTCGACTGGCCCCTGTGTAACAGTGGAATTTGAAAAATTAAAACCTCCGAAAAAGGGTCATTACTTGTCCTCACAGTACTGGCCTATTTTTTTCGAATAGTAGATGAAAAAACGAAAAAAATCGTTCTTTATTAATTAAAATACGTCAATTAGTTCGCGAGATATGATTTTAAAAAAATTTGAACTTTTGACACATATTGTAAAACAAACAATTGATGTTGAAGGAACAAAAATTGACTGTGAGCATGTCTGATGACTGACTGTGAGCATGTCAATTCAGGATTCTGAGAGCCAAAAAAATTCAGGGTGGCTGAGTTGACATGGAAAGTTCCATATATATATTTTTTAATTGTTCTAGATGGAAGCTGGCGAGACGAGTATTTTGAAAAAAAAATTGCCATCCGTCAAGTAGTTCGTAAGATATTTGAAGAAACATATTTACACAAAAGGTTGCATACACGGAGAGAAAAGCCAGAGAATTTTTGTGGGGAAATTCCGGGAAAAATTCTAGTGCTGAACTAGAATTGAGGCGCAATGTGCCAGCACATGAAAATTTCCCCTTCGGTACTAGAAAATTTGACGTTTCATCACGAAATCTTCTTTATCGGCAAACGAAAAATTACTCGACAGACAAAAAAAATTTCCCCGGCCACAATTTTTTTTCCCCTTAATTATTCATTAATAACATCAACGTTATTCAAATTAATGTACTACAGTATCAACAAAAATGAGCCTTAAGCCAACGAATTATTTTTATAGATTTTGTTTATTGCATTTGTTGCACGATTACAGGGAATTACATTATCTTAAAACGTCATCACTGAATAATGTCAGTAATTTTCAACAATTTCTACGACCGGTTGTTTCACACTTTTTTCCCATAAATTTGATATGGTTAATCACACATTCAGAGAAAAATAAGCCCGATAATCCCTGATTGTCACATAACTCTACAGAACACGCGCTAACGTTACCCGACGTTGAAGACGCCATTTATAAGTCTCCACTCGGGACTCCCGAGTGCAGCTGTTCGACTCACTTCGGCGAGCTGAACGTTGCAGATGTCGCGCGGACACGTACGAGTATAGGAAGAATGGCAAAAATTCCAGTGCTAGCACTAGAAAAATTCTCCAACTGCACAATAAAATTTCTAATGTTACCAAGAATTAATCAAGTTTTTCCCACAATTTTCTACGGAAATTCCCCACAAAATTGACACACCGGGAAATTTTCTAGTGCCAGGTCTAGAATTTTTCTCGTGCTTCTTTGCAAAAATTGATTAAGTTACAGCCAAATTTCCGTGCTGATCTAGAATTTTTCCTCGACTTTTCTCTTCGTGTATATCAGGAACCCCTCGGCCGATTGTGCTCATCCAAAATACCAAGTTCTAGTATTATAAGAGCTAGGACTGTTCCAAATTTCAACTTGCTATTTCCTGTTTTTCTGAAGCTATCGTACGTACAAATATTTCATGAAAAACGGAAAAACCGCAATATCTTCAAACTGTGTATTAAAGAGTTTATATATTCTGATTGATGTACATAGAGGCCATCGAGACAAGTATTTTGAAAAAAAAAAACTTTTAATCGGCGCTGTGGTTTTTAAGATATTGAGGAAAAGCGAAATTTAAACAAGTTGTTACATTTCTGGAACTACTGGACCGATCGGGCTGAAACAGCGCCCCAAAGTTGAGCTCAGTAATAGCTACAATGCGCCCAAATTTTAGATTTTTATCTACAAATTCCACCGAATTTATGTCGAATTTTCGAAAAATCAATCACCAAAAACCCACGTTGTCGGATACATTCATACAGACATGACACTAAAAACATCATTTCTTCATGTTTCATAACATTCTAGACCATTTGCAATCAAAATTAAAAAATTGAAAAATCGGTCAAAAACAAGACTTCCATGCGGAAACAAAAATGATTAAATTTCAGATTTGATTGAAAATTTAATGAAATTTCATATTTTTGAGCAGCATGAAGAGAAAAATTTCCCTGCTTACTCCAATTTCCAATCAAAAAATGAATATTCAGTATATTTACCTGATTTCAATATGTTTACCTGAATTTTCTTGATTCCTATTAATTATGATGGTAATTGAACTGAAATTTATACTTTCCATTGATTTTCTCATAAAATTTGATTGTAACTATAATGTGGTAGAAATTTTCGCCAAAGATTTTCAACAGTTTTTTGTCCAACGGCACAAGTTAAACAGAAACTTTCGACTCAAAATTTCACGCTCTTTCATTTATTATAATTTCTATTCTACTCAATAGTTTTAACAGAATCGGGAATTATGACCAGTGACAATTTAGCAAAACTCTCAGCTGCAATGACAAACCCTACTCAGTTAATGCTAGTATAACAGCAATTATATTGACGACTGTACACTGATAGAATGATTCATTTATTCTAAACGAGATTCGTTAACTATTAACGAATGAACATTTGGTGAGACCGAATAGACCTTAACCTCCAACCAAAACCCATTCGTTAACAATAACTAATCCGTTCTATCAGTGTATGGGTAGAACTAGAGTCGTGTAGCGTTATTTGTATGTAGATCTGTCACGCGTACTATTTAATAGTCATTATGAAATGAAAATGTCCTTCCGGCGATTCTGTTATAAGGTTACCAAGTTAGAGCTCAATTGTTCCTCGAATACCAAGTTTTTCGATGATTTCATTACTTCATTCTTTCATACTCAATTCTAAGAACAGGATATAATATTTATACCCTTGATGAATGGATTTTCCCGATCTTTTAAAATATTCAGCGTCAATACTCATTCTTCCAGGTAACTAATGTCGCAAAATAGCGGGAGAGTTCAGTTCCTTGAACAGTTGAGCATGAATATTCAATGGCTCTGGCAAATTCAGTTCCATTCCAATAAATTTCCTATAAAAACCTGAAAATGGGTTGGTAATTTTCAACAGTATACCGTAAATAATAAATGAAAAACCGAGAAGGACCAAGCGTTATCTCACTCTCAAAAGTGACGCATTGAAAATTTGATAATTATTCCTGTCTGTGTATCAAGTGAAAGGCTACAGTATTATTCATCCACACAATAACCCATTCCTCGTAATATCATCGTCGAGGGAATTCACATTACCCAAGCATTTGTGCAATCGGACGGTCGATGACGTCAAAATCGATTCTGAAAATAAAATAGGCCATTGGACCGCTTATCTGCCTCAACGAGGGAAGAAGTCATTTGTCTCTCCTGTCAATTCGAAATTACCCAGGCAGGCGAGGAAAAATAAAAGGAAGACGGTGAGAGCCGGCTAAACGAGTTGAAAGAAAAGAAAATGCCAAATGAATCAAAAGGAAACAAGAAAAACGAGATTAAAAAATAACAAGTGCAAACGTATTTTTTCACCATTGGAGAGTAAGAAGTGTGATTTTTGAAAAATACAAAGGAATGAAAAAGCAAGCCAAGTCAGCAATGTCGAATAAACGAAAATAATGCACAATCAGATTTCTATAAGAGAAATAGTTTCAAATCGAATGAGGGTTTAAAAAAATTCTTGATGAAATAAAAAATTAGTAGGAGGACCAACGTCCTTGGCGCGGATCAGAAGATGGAGAATTAGATTGATACTAGATAATGAGTTGAAAAACTCCGCGCCAAGAACGTTGGTCCTCCTTCTACTAATTTTTTATTTCATCAAGAATTTTTTTTAAATCCTCATTCGATTTGAAACTATTTCTCTTATAGAAATCTGATTGTGCATTATTTTCGTTTATTCGACATTGCTGACTTGGCTTTCTTTTTCATTCCTTTGTATTTTTCAAAAATTTCTACTTTCCAGTAAGAACCAAACAAAACTTTTTCTTGGCGCAGTTTTTTTACAAAAACATGTGTTTTTGTTTTTTTAGGGAGATTTCATAATTTTTTTTCAAAATAAACAAGGAATCGTTTTTATATCCTGTAAATTTTTTCATTTTCAATTCAATTCGGCTCATTTATTTTTCACACGATAAATCATCTTTCCAATTAACAATCGAAGTAAAACAAATAGTTCTATTCCACAGTCGTTATTTGCACCGACTTTTAATTATTTATTCAAGATTTTCCGACTGAATTTGCTTCTTCGAGAATTCATTTGTGCACGAAACTCGAATGAAAAATATCTGTGGAATTCATCATTCGTGCACCATATTCAATTTGTAAATTCCCGGGCTTCCCTCCTTGGTGCGTGTGGTTGTATTGCACTGCTACCAACTCCGTAACAAAAAAATGACAGGAGTTGATGTGAAATGCGAGAATGTGCATATGAACCCGTTGCTATGCGCGTATTTTTTTAAATATTGCTTCGAACAAAAAAATAGTTACATCAATGAGAAGCTTGTGGCCAATTTATATAATGTAACTAAGAGTATTTTTCATGTAGCTCGTCACGTTTGTATTTTATTTAATGGATATGATTCGGAGGTAGTGGAGGGGGTAGTTGCTTCGTGTATAGATACACGGCAGCGATCGGCCTGATGTTTTGTACAATCGGAGTCAAAACTTTTCTTGGCCGATACGCTGCCGCGTATCTCGATAAGAGTTGAAAACCGCGCCCCTGACCGATATATGTACATCCGTGCACATGCCCTCGCAGACACATTGAAAGATGATGGATGGATAGATAGGTTAGCAGAAGAGGCGCTAGAACCACTGCGAGAGTATGAAATGTGTGAAAAGAGGTTCGAGGTGCGGGTATGGGCGAGGCATTTTTCTCCCCGTGAATTCGCTAGACGTTTGGTGCCTTGCTTTTTGGGAATTTTCCCCTTCTGAATGCGATCGGCTCGCAGAGTCGATCGATGAACGTGATTTAAGAGTTATATGGACGACGGAGTCGTGCGCGTCGGCTCCGAAGAAACGCGTGTGTCGGAGTGAGACAAACGAGTGAGTGAGCCGCCACGTGCGCGCCTTCGGGACTGGTACATGCGCGTGACAGCACCTGAGGCTGGCTATCGAGCGAAAGCTAATTATGGAAACATCAACATTGTGGATTCACAAGTTGAAATCTTTTGTACGAATTTTCCCGCCGTTCAATGGAGGAGCTATCGATATAGGAGCGAAGGTGCCACAGGCATTTAATTGTTTCACGTTTTTTCAATTACCTTTCAACGATTTCTATTGATTTTTCAAATCCACTGTATTTTATTACATCATAAAGAGGGAAATATTGTGAGAACGATTGCGTGGATTATCGGTGCTGGGTTAATTTTCAGGCGTGTCAATAGATTTAACTTTTAGGGGTTTCTAGTGCTAAATCCAATTCCCATTAGAGAGATCATTCAAACTGTTGTAAATACCTCTTGTAAAAATAGATACCACACTTATTCTCAATATTTATTTTTGTACGACACAGACCGAGTGTGAAAACATCTGTTTAGGAATTCCTCATGAAAATGTGCAATTTCAGTGACTCCGTGGGACTTGTCATAATATTTTGATAATTCAACTCAATTATTAACCTAACACCTCTGAAATGTTAGGTTTCGTTTCGCTTGAATTCCTATTGAGCAACTGCTTTCATTCCCCTGAATAGAACAACATTCCTGTGTCAGTATTCCTACAATAAAATTTGATAACAAACATTACTTAATAACACCTGTCGATTGTTATTACCTTTTTTTTTACTTATTACTATTATCGAATTTGACATTGCAATAACCCACCGGCCCAGTACCATCCACCCCTGTTATACGATCGACCCCTCCTGGGTTACGGTGACGATTCAATGACGTCAGACCTGGAAACTGTAAATGGAGTATGCGCAATGAAAGCTCGCCTCTCTCCCCATCTCATATTCTTCCCTTATGGCCATAGAAGACTATTACGTCATCATTCTGCCGGGCTGCGTGCGCACGTTATCCAGGGGTGTAGGAGAAGGTGGAAGAGAAAATTCCTCGCTGTACTGTCGTATGAGCGCAAATATGTTCGCCCGAGGATGATAATTAAACCGTTCCCATTTTTTTCTTTTTGTTTCCCTCCGGTTCCTTTATTTTTTACCTCACTCCTCTCTCTATCCTTCACTAAATCCGACTGCACAATATGTAGTTATCTTTCGATTTATGCACGTGCTGAAGTGTGGATAAAAAAATTGAAGTGAGAACGATGCGTTTGTTTGTTGTTCAATGGATTCCTCCTTCTATCTTTAGATAAAGAACGAGAATGAAAAAATATGAATTCGTTACTGAATAGAGAATAATAAAATGGTTGAGAGGAGATACGATCCATAAAAGAAATGCGTATTCTTCTCCTTCGACTCCGGCGCCATCCGGGACTCGAAGGAGGAGGCCAATGCGAATAAGGGTGCTATATTTTCTACGATGCTTGGGCGAAATCGATATGGTTTAGTCATCCTCGTCTCAAGGGGGTGTATCTGAGCAATGATAATGTCTGGGGCCGTTTCATCCTTATGACGATGGTCCGTATACGGAGAGTAAATTTGGATAAAAATTATTTAGAAAATCCCGGTAAATTTTACCTTACGACGGGTAATTGCGGAGGAAAATTGCAATTCAATAAAAAATACTTTTTGCGGACGATATTTTATGATTCCTTCGGTAAATAAAACCATCTAGCGATGCAAAAATTATTGTTCCCTATGCAGTAAAATTTTTCGCACCGTCAGGATATTTCTTCCGGGCTCCGATATGAAGGACGTCCGATTGGACGGACGAAAGTGAAATTTTGCCGTATGGGGTAAACAGATCAATTTCTGGACGGGGGTTAGTTTCTGGGAATGAAAATTATACTGATTATTTCACTTTTCAATAATATTACTCGTGTATAATCATGTGATCAACTATTTTTTCTACTGATCGACATTTAATAGATAAAAAGAAATGTGGCTCAGTTGTCCAGGAATTAGGGGTTTCGGCTGCGTTCAACTATTCCTTAATTTAAATATTCTTTGTTTTATTATTTTCACGTCAAACAATCTTTTTCTGCTAATTAAAACATTCGTGAAGGTATGGAAGCCATCATATCCCCATTTAGGTGATTCTTTTATTTTAGATCCTACCACGAAACTCGAATTTCCCTTAACCGTCCAGCAATGGGCCTGTTCACCCTACCGCGCGTTGGGTAGAAAATAGCATTTTTCCGGGCTGTTGAGATGGGGTTTTTTACTCGTGTTATGTTGGCGACCGAACCAAAGGCGAGGACTGGCCAACCACAAGAGTAAAAAAACCCGATCGTAACAACCCGGGACAAGATTTTTTTGTAGTGATTTTCAAGTTTTCGAGTTTGGGAAGTATGCAATACCAATTCTCGCACGGGGAATCGTGAGAAACAGTACAGAAAAATAGTTATCTGTCACAAAAAAACTCCTACACATGTGTGAAGGATTACTCCATACGGAGGGGAAAAATTCACTATTCGCCTCGCACTTTTTGCTTCGATATAGGGTGAAAAAGACCTACACGGAGAGAAAAATACATCATAATTCCATGAGAGTCCCTCCAAAAATTAGTGTGCCACTCACTAATACTGGGACATAACAGGGGGTCACCAGAGAATTCGTCTGTGGCACGCTAAGTTTTACGGGCATCGCGCGAAGTAGTGGCGCAAGTCCCTTTAAAAATTGGGGTGCCACATTCGAATTTTTCGATGACCCCCTGTTATGTCCCAGCATTTGTCAGTAGCACACTAATTTTTGAAACATTTTTTTCTCAGTGCAGAAATGGATTCCGCTCCACGCTTACTTGATTTGTTTAGTAATTTTTCTCCAACTTTTTCCCCGCGTAGGCTGAAGAAATCACCTGTCATTCACCCCGGGGAAGTTCTACAAATCTGTTGCCTCCCCTAATTTAACCAATCTAGTCGTCCAACTTTTCATCACCCATTTTCATCCCATTCATCCTCCACTTTACAGGTACACACACATACACGGATGCGCCTGTTATTTCTAATAGCCCGTCGCTGGCGCCCGATAGACGGAGAGTCTCTACCGCCCTCGTTCTAAACGACCAACGAGGGTCTCCTTTTTCTTCTGTGTATCTATGTCGTGAATGCGACATTTTACACAGTCACCCATTTTACTACTTTCCCACTAAGTAAACGTAATTACACCATATTTAGTATCTAACTGTAAATTCATACCCATTCCGTTTTACATCGTGAGATGATGACTCAGGCGGTGACACTATATTGTTAGAATCAGATGCAGTCACTGGCATTTGTTATAATGTTGTATGCACAGTGACTTGCGTCATTGGCATTCTATTAGAATTATTGAATTCTATTGTTGGTGATGTACTGTTAGAAAAAAAAAAATTCATGGACAGTTCAAATTTTCGAAAAAATTCAATGGAATTCCAAATTTTTGAGTAGCAGGAAGACGAAAATTCCTCAACCCACTCAAATGTGCAATTAATTGAAAAGTCAAGAACATGGTCACCTGAATTTTCCTGATTTCGATCAATCTTGGAATAATCAAACTAAAATGTACAGTTTCCATTGATTTTGTTTTCAAATTGAAAATTATCAGTAGTAATACCACTAGTGCTTCAAAATTATCGGATATTTTCCGATAGCTTCGTTTCCTAGGAACGATTGTGCCTCGTGCTTCGCACTCGGGATTTTAAACCTGCAAAATTTGACACACTCATTCCTAGGCAGGGAAGCTTGAGGAAAATAGCCGATTAATTTTGAAGCACGAGTGGTATTTGACGGATTATTTTTCCACTCGGATTTCGGCCAAGCAGAGTGCAGTGAATAGCATCCAGATACATTTACGCAGCCATACATTTACAACCCACTTTTTTGTTTATCTCTCACACAGAATATTAAACGTGAAATGCATTGAAAGGTGAGAAACATTTGAAAAGCTACTAGTGAATTTCCGTCGGAAATTTTTTAGAAATTTCCGAAATAAAACAGTTTGACAGCCTCAAATACTGTGCTCTGATTGGCTGAAATCCGAGTGAGAAAAATAATCAGTAGTAATACCACGAGACCTGCAAAATTATCGGATATTTCCCGATCGTTTTGTTGCGTAGCAACGAGAAGGAGAAGTTTTGCAGATTAAAATCTGCAAAATTAAAATTTTGTGCAAAACTTATCCCGATCGTTGATACGCAGGAAAACATGAGGGAAATGTCCAATTAATTTTGAAGGTCGAGTGGTATTCGACAGATGATTTTTTGTAATCGGATCCATCCCAAACCGAGTCGTTTTGACTTTCTTCATGACTTTCTTTCACTCCACAGGATAATATTTGACAGTTATTTGGTTAGAGAAACAATTGTAGAGCTAGAGGGAAATTATCAAAAGCTAGGGTGAAATAACCGCTGTAATTTTAATTGGAACGTACTTCATTTTATTGAATACTGAACTCTGATTGGCTCAGGGAAGACCAAATCCGATTACCAAAAATAATCAGTTGTAATACCCCGAGACCTTCGAAATTATCGGATATTTCCCGAAAACTTCGTTGCGTAGCAACGAGAGGGCTGAGTTTTGCACGAGGGGCTGGTCACTTAAGAAATCATTGGACCACTCGATCGGAAATCAAGGAAGAAATCACTGGAAAGTGATTTCCATTTCCAGTAGTGGCTTTTAATAACTTCTGGAAATCATCGGAAATCAGTAGAAATCATAAAGAAATCAGGTGATTTCGAAAATAATTAGAAATTATCGATTAAAGTGAAACCCAAATTTTTTAGTCGAGTTTACTCATATACTGTTAAAAAATTTTGTCTGAAATTTTCGGTACACTTTTTGGAAATTTTATAGAATTTAATTACCACTGAAATTTCAAAAAATTTAATTATTGAAAATTCAGAATTTCATGGAAAAATCAAAGAGAACTGTAAATTTCAGTTCCATTTTTCCTTAAAAATGAATAGAAAAACAGAAAATTCCGGTAAATATATTCGTGAATTTTCAAGACAGTCACACTGAAAATCACATCCATAAGGTCCTTCTAAACTGTTTGGTTCCCTGAATCTTACACGTATGGGATTATCGACAGAGGCCCCATTTTGGCCCCGAAATCATGATTTTTCGAGTGATTTTTTTAAATCAAGAAATCATCAGAAATCTACTAGAAATCACGAAAAATCCAAAGAAATCATGATTACCAATTCTTATTGAGAAATCACAGAAATCATTCAAGGAATCACAAGAAATCATCCTATTCTGAAAATCACTGAGCCACCCGATTGAGGAGAGACTAGCCCCTCGGTTTTGCAGGAGACAAATTTTTCTGCAAAACTCATTCCGATCTCTTATATGCAGGGAAACTTAAGGGAAATATCCAATGAATTTTGAAAAGGTTGTCGCTCACTTTGAAAATTCATTCACCATACATTACAAACGAATATGTGAAAAAAACACCGCATTGAAATTCGCTAGGGATCACTTCACGATGCTTATCCGACTAGTCCCTTTCAGCCAGAAGTTTTTAGCAGTGTGGTACTAATTGACTTGCAATTCACGGTGTTCATCCTGAATCAAAGAATTCGAAATATTTTCTATTTTCGTTTTATCGACGAAGAACCTTTATCGAAAAATGATGTATGACAAAGTACTCTATCGGTGCTAACAAGGAATGTAGTAGAAACGAATGGTTGAAATTTCTCTGATATTTATCCGGGTGTTCCATATTTTCTTGCGAATTTGTTCATATTGCTATCGCAGGTAGGAATCGACGATGGAAACAAAGCTCGTCAAGCCCTGAACCAAGGCTCGAAAATTCTCAATCAGGGCTGGAGCCCAAGCTTGAGTCAGTCCTCATATTCCGCCCCAAAATCATAACCTGACTTGAGGCTTAATTTTTAAGGTTCGAATAAGGGCTGATGCCAAAGCCTGATCCAAGCCGTGAATTAAAAAAATTTAAAGGCTCAATCGCGCTTCTTTCTAACTGATTATGGTATTATTTATAGACATGTCTTTGAATGATTCCTGATCCTGTTACACGGTTCAACAAAATTCCAACGTCGGCGACCTCAAAAAAGACCTCAAGACTGATCCTATTTTATAGATATTTTGATGCTGATTTAAAATTTGTTTTGTAGAATCTTTCTAGCACGTTTAGTTTTCGTGAAAAAAAATGTTGATGTGTTGAAAAATGGCTGAAAAGGGTAATTTCAAAAATTTATAAAAAAATTAATGTGGCATAGTTTTTTCCAGAAACAATACAATGAATTCATGAAAATACAATTTGTTTCAACCTTGTGCGTTAATCTCTTCATTTTCCAACTCCATTTCAACAACTAAACCTCTCCACAATTGAGGGTGACTTCTCATAAGGGCAATAAACCGGTTACCTTGCAGGAAAGGCATCTTCAAACTTCATGTTAAGTCAAGTCGCGGTTAACAGACGGGTGTAGATAGATTTGAAATTGGCGTGCATCAAAGTGTGTGCAACCAACTTCCGATCATTGAATTTCACAAGAAAAATTATAAAATTGGGACTTTTTCAGGACTTTTTTCACTCGCTCTAACTCAAACAATTCGGAAGAAATCGAATCCACTGAATAAATCGCATTTTCATCAATTTGCAGTTTTTTTCTGACAAAAACTACGTCCAAATTCATTTTTTTTACAAATTTTTCAAATTGTTCATTTTAGCCATTTTTTTACATTTAATATTTTCTCTCGAAAACTAGACGTGCGAGAAAGATTTCTCGAAAGAAATTTAATCGAAATTCAATCGAATACGTCCGAATTTGTTCGAACTGTGTTATCCGCCTTTCTGTCGATTTCAAGAACCCATAAAAAAGATTGGGGTAGGACCTTTAGTAACAGTCGATAACTCGATAAGCGTTAATCAATGAATTGTAATTCTTTATTAATTATTCGTATTGAATCATTATCCGCACACCTGCAATTGAAATACAATGAAATTGAGCATTCGAAAAATTGCTCCTATTCGGGGGGATTCAATCCGGGGTCCTTCTGATCTGTAGCTCAGCGCGTTTTTATTATCAATGTTTAAATGAGGATTCTAATTATGCAACCTCGTGCTCAAAGGGCTGCCGCAAGCCTGGTTTGGACTTAGCTTTGATGGTATGGCAAATATTTATGTATATATCTTTTTGGAAGGGATAACAGCGTTTTCACCATCATTAATTGATGGCCATTATTTCAAGAATTACGGAAATGAATTAAAAGCAGACGTTGTTCTTGAGGATTGCTTAAGCCCGGGATGAGCCTTGATGTAATCTTAATACTCAAGGCCTGGACTACACTTGAATTGAGCCTCGTAGATGACCCTGTGAAACACCCTCATTTCAGCCTAATATCGACAGTGAGAACAGGGCTGGTAATTCGTACTTGGGTAATAATTTTTTTTCATTTTTTTGAGTCTCCCAATTGGTGAATCATCACTTTGAGAATGGATTCCATTTCCAGTCGTGAGGGGCTCATAATTACCTACCCAGGTAGGAACTGACGCCGGAAACAAGGCTCGTCAAGCCCTGAACCAAGACTCGGAAATGCTCAGCGAGGGCCCGGGCCGAAGTTTGAATCAGGCCTACTTGAGCCTTGAAATGATAAACTCGTTTCAGGGCTGGGTGCCGAGGCTTGTACAAGCCTTGGGAAAAAGGACTCATGGAAGCTTCGAATACTAAAAATTTTTTCTTAATAAATTGCCTCATCATTTGAGTTGTAAAATGTTTCTCACCTTTTTTACCTGATGGTCATATAATCCCCGTTATTAAAAGTATTGAAAAAACAAAAAACTGGTCATGCCAGGATTCGATCGGTGATCCTTCTGATCAGTAGTCCGGGGCCTTACCCACTTAGCGAGCCGACTTACGTTGAAATACTGAATTTGATTGTGGTATAAGAGATACTGGGTGTGTATTACATTTGTATTCTTATTTCAACAATTAACAATATTTTTTTTGTTTTCTTATAGAATAATTAATTTATAAATAATTAATTATTTTTTTAAAATAAAAATTCGCCAATCTCTCTTGCCATGGGCTGCCCCAAGCCTCGCATAGACCTAGTTCGGTAGGTTTATCGGGAGGTCACGGCAATGTTTATTGATTGAAAAGATTCCTCTCCGTTCATCAATATAATATGTAATGATTTTTCTTTGGCCTCAACAAATACGCAATAAACCCTAACCAAAAATTCTTGATTATCCAAACACGGCCAACTCATTACCTTCGTTCTCGTAATCCGACAAGTCTGAAACGCCAAAAACCATAACGCTAAAACTGGACTCCGGGAACAATCAGCAGCTCATTTAATCCTTACTTCGTGTATTTAGGGCGCCAGCCGATTTTTAGCAACGCGGAATCGACAAATCGCAAACGGAACCGTATTTTCTTAAAACTAAATACTGATTGTCCCCAAAAATCCAATAACGACAAGAAGCATAACACAAACCATACGTAGAAATGTGGATTACGAGGGTGCGGGATTTACTCGGCTGTTCAGTGTGCGGGTCGTGGAGAGAGGGGTGGATTCGTGGACGAGAACATCAATTAACAAAGTCAATCATCGATCGAGAACCCAATAAACCAATCTCTTAAATTCTAAACGGGATAGGTAAGGTCGATATTGAATAATAAAACGTAATTGTACTGACGTGTTTCGCTATTGCCGAGATAATACAAAATCGTAAATTCGTACAAATACAAAATTACATCAATGTGACTCAAAATAATTTTAAATATTCTGAAATGATCCATTAAACTCCAAAAGACTCGAAAATATGCGAATAATAATTTTAAGTATGAAAAAGAAAGCGATCCCAATCTAAAGCTGATAGAGAGAAGCAAAAATATTGTCCACGAGGGGAACACGAATCCGAGAGAGAGAGGCTATAGGAAGGTAGCGTACGTGCGAGAGAGAACGGATGAGGTAGCTACGCGAAATAAAGAGAGAACTCACGAGAATGTACTAATTTCTCTTATTTTCGACGGTAATTAATCGAATTTCAAATTCTGGAGCGTCTTTGTAATGGTTTTCTTAATTCTTACGCCATTTGTAATGCATTAAAATCGGGGATCTCATCCACCGAAAAGGTAGCAAAATGAGCTAGGGAGCTTGAATCAGCCACGTGGCTGATTTACCGGAAGGGAGCATTTCTAACCCGGAAATGAAGGTTTTCTCCATGAAAATAGGTAGCTTACGATCTCCAATGATTTCTAAAATAATAGGTAGCTTATTCATGAACGTAAGAGAGCTTAGATAATTTTCTTGTTCTGGATTCCAACCATAAAAGTAAAGATAACTAAAAGATAGCGTCCCCATGCCCAACCGGAATCCAAAACTCAACGAACGCTAGAGAGCATTAAAACGCGTAAAAGGTAGCTTAAGAACAATTCAGGTAGCATAATTTTTCCTCCAGAACTCTTGTGAGTTGGAGAAATGTAAAGAAATAGGTAGCATAGGATAATTACGTAAAGAGAGTGAGATAAGGTAGCAAGCAAAGAGGTAGTAATGAAGCAGGTAGCAAGTTGCATCAATCGCCGTAGCGAAACGCATAAAGCATGAATTTTTGCAGAAAAGTTATAGTAGGTAGCCTTATTACTATTTGGATTCATTCACGTAGCTTCATTATCATTTAGATAATTTCAGGTAGTTTCCAGGGAGCATTTCGGTTCGTTTGAAGGGTTTTCGACCCCTCAAACCATGTATATCAACGCTGGCGTCCTGTCGCAAGGTAGCGACGCCATCCCACGTGGTCCAATTTCTTTTTTCGAAAAACCGCACTAATTTTATTTTAATCACCTCTAAATAAGTACACGAGTACTTACCATAGTCTGGAGCGTTGAAGTTGACGGAATTTTGATCACGGGGCCTCAATAACTAACTCGGAAGAACACTCGTTCAGGGAGCTATATTGATTCGCGCCTCACTCTTAGTCGTCCGGGTGGATACTCTCATGGCGACTATCGCGTGTGTCCGCTCGGGCCTGGTGCGTAGTGGTGGGGAGTCTGGGGGAGACTAGCCCCGTACGGTGCTGACTCGAGTGTTGGAGATGCGAACTATCGATTCCCAGGGTAATGGTGCGCGAAATATTTAAACATTTAAATTTGAACTTTCATATAATTGATTCTAATTATTTTAACTGAACAAAACTGTAATTACTTGAACTCAACGCGAAACTGAGATGGCTGAGCGGGTCTTCACTCCATCTACGACCGGAATAAGGTAACTTATCTACAGAGGGCACTCTCCGGAGAGGAATTAGGACTTTACCAACGAAAACTCAAACGCAAACGCAAACTTAACTAAACTAAAAACCCAATGGCGATCCGTTTCGACGACTGGGCGATCGTCTCTACGGCCTTCCAACTGAAAGCCCTAACACTCTCGCTCAAGGGAGCGCAAGCATTTCAACTCGACCTATGTACTCACTCTATCGACAAACCAAAAAGGGTTACAGGAAACACTGGGTCGCACATTATCTTGGCCAAATATTCCATGGTGATATCCTGATCCTTAACCGAATTTACGTAGGAAAATCTCAAAAATACTAAACTCTAACTCAACAAAACGGACTCAAAAAAGATATCTGCAAAATATCTGATTTATCTAATGAAGTTATTTAATGAATATTATTCTAAAAATTTAGGGAATCTATTCACGTGATAGGTAAACAATTTACCTAGTTCTTTGAACTCAAAGTAGCTCTGAAATAGAGTTAAGGTAGCAGGTAGCTCTAATTCTCCATGTGGATTTTTATCGCGACAAAAAGGTAACGGTTTGTAAATTTTTACTCTCTCTCTCTCTCTCTCTCTCTCTCTCTCTCTCTTTCTATACATAAATAACGTGGAGTTCCGCAGGCGACGAAGTCGCCTGGAATTTCGTCACAAATATGATTTATCAACTTTAGCCATGGAAAACATATCATCCTTCTTCACGTGCAAGAGAGACAAGAGGGCTGGCACCGGAAAGGAGGGGAAGATGACATGTTTTACAGAAAATGCGATTTTTCGAAACTAAAGTTTGAAAATTTATTAACGGATGAGGAAACAATAATTTGAAGTGATTTTCACTTTTGAGCCTTGGTTTGAGCCTTGAGTGAGTCTTGGCAGTTGCAGCCTAATCATTTTCAGCCTGAGCCAGGCCTGAATTCATCGTCGCCAATAGCCTCATGAACAACCCTCACATCAGGCCCTAGTCAACGATGAAACCAAGCCTGCAGCAGCCCTGAATTACTCAGTCTCAGTGAGCTAAGGCTTACACAGCCTTGTTCTCATCGTCAGCCTTTTATATTCTTACCTGGGTACTGAAATCATAGTGTCACATCGATTTGTGTGTAGCCACACTAGAAGTTCATGTAATTACTTGAATCAATTAAACCTAATGATTACAAATCATCAAGTAATTCTTTTGAATGAGGAAATTGCTCATGATAGAAGCTCCAATTGGAAACACCTCATTAAATAATTCCTACCACTATCGGATCTGATATATCTGATCCATAATCGAATTACCTCCGCGAAATTTCCGCTCGGATATATGACTTAATAATTAATGTTATTATATTGGCATACCGCCGTCAGCCGAAACATTCGATTGCAATTCGATCATGAAGCTTTGTTGAAATTGGATGCTAAAAATACGGGAGCAGAATGACTTCTTTCTTCCAAAGATTTTAGTTTCCAGTCTGATTGATTTAAGCGGTAGCTCCTTTTGTAGCAAGACGTATAATTGGGCATCCAAAATCAAGGATTCTCTTGCTCTAACAAATCATCATGATGACAGTCTTGATGACACGATCAACGAACGCGCGGCGCTGCGCTCATTGAGCGAGTGATCGACGGTTAAATAATAAAATATTTCTAAAATGTCCGGAAACTTAGGTTCAAATGGGGCTCAAATGAAAGCGCAAATGTTTGACTACAAAAGTAGGAAAACATTTCAATAGAGAAAAAATAGCCATAGTACATTTCGACACTAGACCGTCGGGAACTTTCCTGGCGAATAACCCTACTAGAATGGATATAAAATCCAACAAATGCGAAAGGTCAAGCGAAAGCTACAGAGCAAGCTCTCATCTCCTCAAGAGGAGATTAATCCTGAAGAAAATCGGGAGAAATCTAAAGTGGCCCTCCTCCCCTACCTGAGAGGCACCACTGAACGCATCAGCAGAGTACTCGGCAAACACAACATGCGAACAATCTTCCAACCCCCAAAGAAGATTGGACAGATGCTGCCGAGTGCGAAAGATCGCAGACTGTCTCTGAGTACACCAGGAGTGTATGAGATCCTCTGCTCATGCAGAAAAGTGTACATTGGTGAAACCGCGAGGAAGATCAGTACATGGATCAAGGAACATCAGCGGTGTTCCAAAAACGGTTACTTACAGCAGTCTGAACTTGCTGAACATTGGATGGACACTGGACATAGGATCGAGTACGATCAAGCCAGAATGTTGGCCAAGTTTCAAGGATATTTCGAAAAGAAATACCGAGAAGGCTTGGAGATCTACAAAAACCCTAACAACCTCAACAGGGACAGAGGATATCAAGTGAACCCTATTTGGAAAACCGTCCTCTCGGGTTGACCCCCCCCCCTCCCTTTCCCTACCCCCACTATCATAGGAAAAGGCATAAAGGGACTACCCGTAAAAACCTTACGCGTTTTCATGAGCCCGGCCAGATCAGGATTGCCGCATGTCAGCCGAATTATGGAAGCCTATTAAAATTATAATTGATCTAATTTGTACTTTTCTATTGATTATTGATAATTCAATGTTCACTTTCGAAATAATTCCCAAAACTTTCAACTGACAGACTGACACCGGTCCAAATCTATATGTGCAAATATATACGTGGTTGATGACTAGACTAACCATTATAATTTCGAATAATGGAAAAGAAAAAAAACAACTATTTGCTAATTGATTTAATCATTTATTATTGATTAGTCTTGACCCCTGAACGCATTTACCACTGAAAAATCCACTTTTTTAAACCTAAAATATTCCGCACACGACTGGTTTCGAACCCGGGACCTATAGATTACTAAGCCTACGCCGTAGCCGACTAGCCTACCACGCAATTCGTATATTGTGTCACAATGAACTGAAAATCTGAACTCTCAAAAAGATTCTAACTAAAAATCTAATTTAATCCGGGAAAATATCAAATTCCAACTCAAGAGTCTCTGATGACTCGATTCGCTGAAGTGAATATGAAGGTTGCGTGTTGTGACATTGTCTGGTATTTCTATAATATCAGGCAATGAGAAAAGGTGCGTGTTACGATAACAAGTGACAATCGACGTAAATTCTTTAATCTCTCGAATATTCAAAATATATTCATTCCGGTTACTGCAGTAAACTCGAGATGATCCCCAATGATAAAAGAAATAATTCGTAAACTGTACTTTCCTGAGAACTCTTCACCATGCAGACGCACGCAGTGCAATGTACACCGTTACCTATTTGTTGTCCGGTGTGCTCGTGCTTGATCTAATTTATTCACTCTATATCTTTGGAGAAGATATTATTCAGTAAAGAGAAAGATTATCGAGTTACTGAACAGTCTGTATTCTAAACAATGGAACTCAGTTAACTTTATAAACAGAAAAACAAATGATTTCGCGACTGGCGGGTCGTCACCCAAAATAATAATAGAAATGAAATAAGGCTATGGTTCAATAAGAAAAATGAAAGAAAGAAGAAGAATTAAAAAAAATAATAATATTACAAAATCCCGGAAACTCCCGATACAAATGCACTACTCGATACAATCCAAAAGAATTAGGAAGCAAAGATATCTGTTGAATTGCTATCCGGAGAAACACCGAAGAGGCTCAGTTGTTCATTTATTAATTCCCCAAGGAAAAATGTATGGTGAGCAGGTCCGTAGACACTGCCTGGGCTTCCACAACGCCTCTTACCCGCAATACTAGCCGAGATATGTCCTCTCTCTCCGTTGCGCCTCCGGAGAATAACGATACAAAGGAACGAAAATAAAATAATAATTCCAATTAATAATATCGCAGAATATATCGTAGTTAATTCCAATCGATTTGTCCCAATATTATTTGTAGCTAAAATGCTCGTAACGCTCACAATAAATTATCGTATTTCGCTCCGATATGCACCGACTCGACGGCCACGCGGTTTTATCAAGATGGAGTCGATCGTCTCCGTTCGCAACGAGATTCCTCCTGCCAGAGAAGCTGACAGGAGCTTCAATGAGCCCCAAAATGCTCTCGTACTCGCTAATGACCCCGTCGCACCAATGACAATATTTTATATGTGCACACTCACTTTAATCACTCGTCGTCGCCTCGACTCCGTCCCTCGCCGCGTGTTCACCCGATGAATAGAATATTCGCCTGGAGATTCGTCTGGATGTTTGCCGCCTGTATTTCGCCTCGAAATTGCCCTCAGTCGCCTCAAAAACCTCCGGATAAGGTCCGGAGAACCTTGTTCCCACCTCCGTTGTCGAGTTTGCACGAAAAGCTTCTTAATTGGACCCACACAATAGATACAAAAATTAGAGAAACTTAAAGCGATGCAAAGCGATTGACAGTAGAAATGGAAGTGAAGATGAAGGCGGAAATCGTCATTGCCCTCTTAATCTCATACTGTCTCACTCCATTTCTCGCGGGTCTTGACATGGGCCCTGAACTTAAATATTAGCCAATCCCGGTCTCATTTGCATATTTCGCCGGCCCCGTGCTGTCCGGTGGTGTCGTCTATTCTCTCAGGTGCGTATCCCCGGTGGTCAGATGATCTGTGACGTCTTTCCGGTGTAGAGGGTTGCCTTGTAGATGGGCCTCAACGATTACCCATACTATTGACGGTTTGCATGTGTGTGTTTGTGTGAGCTCCGGAACGTGCTGCGCCCTCGTGGAATATTCTTTTGGGTCCGCAGGAGATCTGAATTCTTCCGGTAATGCCAAGTGTTTGTGACTCAAGTGCGCAGAGGTCACTGATGTTTTTGCTCCTTTTCACGGGTTCTGGTCATCGTGATCTATTTTCTCTCAGGCCGATGATGGTTCCCTCCGATGCCGGATGACGTCTCGGTGATGGTGAAGTGAGTCAGGACTGCTCATTGTGACTCGGAACCCACTCATTCGGTAATCTCATTCATAACTTCTACTCTAGCGACCGGTGTATATGAGCATCGATAATCATTAATTGTTTTGTTTACCCCCACACGTCCAATTGAGGACATAAACGAACCCACTTCGTCACAATTGCACAATTCGTACTGTCTATATAAATCACAAGCTTCATATGCATCATTCTATCATTTTTTTTCTAACATTTGTATGATTCAACCTGATAATAATAATAATTATGAATCCATCCTCTTCCCCCCTCCTCCCCCACCTACGGTAAAGTTTCGGCAAATATTCGGCAATCGGCAAGGGTCTTATCAAAGTATTAATTAAGGATGTCGCAGAGATGCACTTCACCTTTCTTTTACAGAAAATGTTCAAGAGCAACACGTTTATGGAAAAGAAACAGTAGAACTTCATTTTTCTATACAACTTTCTCCATTGTTTTCTTTAGAAATCCCTCGGCATGAATTTTTCAAGTGTTTTCTACTTGATTTATCTTCTCTTCTAATTGAAAAAATCCAACAGATGAAGTTGGAAAATTTGAGCTGAGAATTTTCTATAGAAAATATTTCAATAAAATACATTGTGTAGAAAACCCGAATTCCATTTTTTTATAGAGTATCTTCCTAA
The DNA here is from genome assembly GCF_001412515.2 of Diachasma alloeum. Taxonomy (NCBI): domain Eukaryota; kingdom Metazoa; phylum Arthropoda; class Insecta; order Hymenoptera; family Braconidae; genus Diachasma; species Diachasma alloeum. Next base: position 20,494 of record NW_021681846.1, on the reverse strand, counting down.
GTTGTGGGAATTCCCGATATAAATCGGCGGAAAACTCATTGAAAATTGGATAGAAATCCAATTGAATTTTCTCACAAATTCGGTAGGATGTTTTATAGTTTTTTTTCGTATATGTCATGAAAAATTCAATCTAAATGATCATATCCAGAATATATTGACCTTGCCGAATCAGGCCATGATTAGGCCCCCACCAGATTGCCGATTCCATGTCAAAACTATGTTAATGTTAAGTATCTATGAAATATTAGGTGTGTGACTTAATTTTTACAGATTTTTTCTTCGAGCTTAAAATTATATTTAAAATAGAAATATATTTGCGGTCTTTTCTGGTTTTGAAAGGATCGGACAAAAGGTTTCAGAACGACAAGTCTATGTAAGTTACATAACCTTTCAGAATAGCAGAGTTTACGATGTCAACTGATAAACAGCACATTCGGCACTGCATTTTATACGAATTCCAACAAGGAAAAAATTCTTCTGAAACACGGGAATCAATGTGTAGTGTTCTTGGTGCCGACGTTGTATCTTATAAAACGTGTAATTATTGGTACAAACGTTTTAGAAGTGGTGATTTCGATCTGAGTGACCAGCCGCGTCCTGGACAGCCTCGAAAGTTTCTAGATGCGGAATTGCAAGCTCTACTGAATGAAGACTCAACGCAAATGCAACAAGAGTATGCAGCTCAATTAGGAGTCACCCGAACAACTATTTCTAAGAGTTTGCGTCAAATGGTAATCTGTATCAAATGGTAAATGTGTATGTGGTGGGACATAAAGGGTGTGCTTTATTACTAACTCCTGGAAACAGGTCAGACGGTGACTGCGGAACGCTACAGCCGAGAACTGAACAAACTGAGCGAAGAACTTGATCGGAAAAGGCCATTTACTGGCCAAGGAAGCAGGCAAGTCATACTGCTGCATGACAATGCTCAACCTCACATTGCTCGCACGACTCAGAAGACCCTCTTAACAGTGTTACCAGATCGTGACGTCACCCCATTAAAAATTGTACAGGTTTTGGCTATAAATCGCCAAAGTCTGGCAACTCTGCTTCTTAAACTTGGGATGGGAAGTTCTCTCATACGCGGCATATTCACCAGACTTGGCCCCATCCAACTATCACTAGTTCCGGTCCATGCAGCACGCCTTAGTGGATAAACAGTTTAAAACGCTGGACGATGTGCGTAAATTCGTTGATGACTTTATCGCCTCGAAGCCTGCAAGTTTCTTTCGCGACGGCATTCGAATGTTATCTGAGAGATGGCGCAAGGTCATAGAAAACGATGGACAATATTTCCAAGATTACGTTCGTTGTTCTCTATTTTTTTATATTAAATAAATTTACTGAAAAATGTGTAAAAATTAAGTCACACATCTAATATTTATTTATACATATAGTTATTTGGGCCTTTCATAAATGCTTATTTACGTACTACATACTGAACCTAACCTCCACCGAATTCGGCGCGAGCCTCGCATGTTATTAAGCATGGCAGATAAGGTCTGCCTCATCAGGGCCTTATAAGAACCAGACACGGAATACCCCATCCGGCATGCCTAACAAAAACCGAAACTCGCGCCGAATCCGGTGAAGGTTAAATCTGGCATGCCGTACGTAAATTCTAGTAGGGAAATTATATGAGGTAGAGAAGTTCTTCACGGTCGTGTATTGAACAATAATTTATGTCATTGGGTGCAAAAACTGCGATTTAACCGAGTGAAACAAGGTTAAAATAGCGGTTTATCAGGCCTAGTGGCGAAAAAGTACTTGGATATGCTTAAGGTGTTTCGTGCGGAAAAGGTAAATAATGACATTCATCTGGAATTTATATAGAGTGTTTATAATAACAATTAAATTATCTATGAATTTTCTTAAAAAATTTTCAGATTTCCTTTTCACGTTATTAACGGTTGAAGTCGCTTCTTATACATGGGTTCTTACAGAGATTTTTCTGTTTAGCACGAAACTGTGCTACCATCTGAGCTGATAATATAGTTTCATACCAAACAAGAAAATCTCCATAAGAGCCGATGTATGAGAAGCGACTTCAATCAATCGGTAATAACTTAAAAAGGAAATCTGAAAAAATTCTACGAAAATTCACAGATAACTCAATTGTGATTACAAATACTCTATATGAATTCCAGATGAATGTCATTATTTACCTCTTTTGCAAGAAACACCTTAATTTGCACTCCGGGTGGGATGGAATCTTTCTCTCTTATTTTTCAATAAATCACTGTTCATTGGTGTCTATGACTTTCTTTATTAACTAAAATAGTAACTCCACTCATCAGTCTTAATAGATTCTATGAACTGTTTCTCGCTTAATCCGGCCCCGGGGCCGAATTGCCGATGCTATTGAATCGGCCAAGCGCGGCCTAGAATCGGTATGCCAAGCCTTGGCGACCCACTCACGGCCAAACATCGGCTTTGGACTGACATGCCAAGTCTCGGCGACTCCTTTACGGTCAACCCGGGGGCGAAAAGTGAAACAGGCCAAGGTTGGGCCAGTACTGGCAGCCGAGCTGTCGAGCCTTGGGTGTCGATTCTCAATCGGCCTTGGTCCAGCCTCGGCTAGCTATTGGTTTGATAACATTGGGCCAGGAGTTACCAAGCATCGGCCGATGATCGACACCCGTGACCCACCCAATACTCATTTTTAACAGTTGAAAAAATTAATTAATGCATTATTTTGTTATGATTTAATTTACATTCTTCGGTTGATCCTTTCTAAAGAAAATGATAACCGCTAATAATAATGAGTGAAAAGTTGGACTCGTCGGAATTCGATTCTGGAACCTTCGGGTTGCTAGTCCTTGACTTTACCCTTTCGGCCACCGTAGAGTTGTTAGTTAGGAAGAATTTTATCGGCTACATGAATGAAATATTGTATCCTTATTTGATTTTTTAATTTTATTTAACTATGAAACTCAATATAGATGTCGTAAACATCCTATTTATTAACAATCAATAAATAATGAGATTACAGCATTCCCAAGAATGGAAGTGAATGAATTTGTGTTTATCAATATGGAAAATGAAAATCTGTTTTATCTCCGATGATTTGTAGGAACTGAGAATTGTTCATGCTTCTAATCATTTCCCCCGCTTGACCGTAATCATAATTTGACGCTTAAGGTCTCGAGTTTGAACTTTACATACCTTATGATCGTTTGACCCTTAGCATCAGTTTACACGTTTTTCTGTATGATCCACTCGACCCCTATGATTATTCGCCTTTTATAAATGCTCCCAACCCTTACAAGTAGGTTTGCTATTAACCCTATTTGACCCTTATGACCCTCGTGACCCTTGTGAGTGTTTGGGCCGTTGGATTATTGTACTCGGTTTCCCTGCTAGACACTGACCCTAATGAGAGTTTCACCCTTTGGATCGGTTAACTTCTTTCCTGTTTGACCCTTATCAAGTCTCGGCGTCCGAAGTTTACCCAATTATTGGCCGAGACTTGGCATTCGATGAATGGCCATTTGACGTTCAGCCTATGTTTGGCCGTGAGTAGGCCGCCAAGATTTGACACGCCGATTCTAGGCCAAGGCTTGGCCGATTCAGCAGCATCGGCAATTCGGCCCCGGGAAGTATCGGCTGAACGTCAAATGGCCATTCGTCGAATCCCAAGTCTCAGCCAATGATTGGGTAAACTTCGGGCGCCGAGACTTGATACGGATCAAACAGAAAAGACAAGTTAACCAATTCTAAGGGTCAAACTCTCATTAAGGTCACTGTTTAGTAGACAAACCGAGCACAATATTCCAACGGGTCAAACGCTCACAAGGGTCACGAGGGTCATAAGGGTCAAATAGGGGTAATAGCAAACCTTTTTTTAAGGGTTGGAGACTTTTATAAAAGGTCGAAAGATCATAGAGGTCGAATGGGTCATACAGGAAAACGTGTGAACAGATGCTAAGGATCAAACGATTATAAGATACAGTAGGACCTCCGTAACTGCACACCTACGTAACTGCACGCTGTCCCACCACACGAGGGGAAGTGTTCCCCCACCATTACAATTCCCCTTTATGCCCGTTCTCTCTCTAACCTCTTCCGCTCTCTACCTCCCACGTACGAAAAAACGAATGGGCCGAGCTTGGCCCAAGCCCGGTGGCCGGCCTGCCGAACTTCGGGACCCGTTCCTCAACCGGGACCGCGCCGGATTTGGTTGAAACCTGGAATGATAACGTCGGGCCAGGTCTGGGCGCCCATCTCGGCCCAGCGTTGGTTGCCAGTCGTTGGCCAGGCTCAATTAAACATTACTTAATTACATGAATATGACAATATGGGTGATTGAAATACAAGTAATTTAATATTACTCCTCAACATTCGTAATAGGTTCAACGAGGAAAAAAAATCAATACCGGCATGTGACTGGTGCCGCACTGGCTGCCAAACTATTCATGACAATTATCAATAATAACAAAAACAAAATAATTAACACTTTTTAGGATGATTTTTACTATTCATTGTGCCCTACCTACCAAACCCTAACGCAATCATCGCTGAAAAACCGATTTTGTTAACTTAAAATATTACCCCCTAACGTGGGCTCGAACCCACGACCTCACGACTACTAATCCGACGCCTAACCACTAGTCTACCGCACAATTCGTAAAACCTCTACTTCAAATCTCCATATTAATTCCATCTCGGTTTTTTTCGACTTGAATGTT
>NW_021681846.1:0-15781 GCF_001412515.2 Diachasma alloeum | reverse complement strand
TTTTTTCGCCCCTTTCCATTATTGCGATTTGACCCTTACAATTTTACTCTTCAGATTTTACCCTTATGATTCCACCCCTATGATTCCATTCTCATCATCTCACCCTTACGGCTTAACCCTTACAGTTATACCAACGGCTGGAGCTCAATGACCAAGCTCCGGGCCACCGCTGGCTGAGGCTTGGTTATCGAGGTCCGGCATGCCAATGTCCGGCCAAGGCAGGGCCAGATCTGTCAACCAAGGCTCGGTTACCCGCCCTTCTCCCGAGACTCAAGCCCTGGTCCCCAGGGATGGCCGAACCTCGGTCCAAGCCTGGGCGCCCAGACTTGGCAAGCCCAGGCTTGTGCCAGGCTTGGCCCGTTTCTACAACACTGGCATTTCGTACGTGGGCTACGATGCGCGAGGACTGTACGCAGTAGTATTCTGTTTACCTGGTACTTCGCCCTGTGTGGTTCTCCGTGATAATCGCGCGCAGTCAGCCTAGTGGCTCTTTCCCCCACCATTGCCTCTACACGCATCTCTTTCTAACTCAGCGCTCTCGCTCTTTCGCTGGCGAAGAAGGGTCCTTTCATACGTGCAAATTCCGAGAAGCCAAACCCCGGGAGGCGTGCAGTTATGGAGGTTCCACTGTATATGTAAGGTTCAAACTCGAGACCTCAATGCTGTAATCTTATTATTTATTGATCATAAATAGATAGGCGGTTTACCATATCTATATTGAGTTTCATCATTAAAGAAAATTAAAGAATCTGATAAGAATACCATATTTTAATCATATAGCCGATAAACTTCTTCATAACTAACAACTCTACCAGGATCGAATCCCGACGAGTCCAATTTTTCACTGACAATTATCAGCGGTTGTCGGTTTATTTAGGAAGGATTAGCCAAAGAATGTCAATTAAATCATGAAAAAATAATGTATTAATTAATTTTTTCAACTATTAAAAATGAGTATTAGATGGGTCACGAGTGCCGATCATTGGCCAAAGCTTGGCAAGCAATACCGGCCCAACGTTATCAAACCAATAGCTAGCAGAGGCTGAGCCAAGGCCGATTGAGGATTGGCAACAAAGGCTCGGTAGCTCGGCTGCCAGTACTGACTCAATCTTGGCCCGCTTGACTTGTCCCCGGAATATATCCTGCCACGCTGGGGCTGAGCGGTCGGTTCGAGCGCGTGAGCGGAAAGTCAGACGCATCCTCGCTTGAATTTCTATACGGGTTGCGTAAAAGACTTAACATCCTTATGATGGATCCAGTCGATGAATAAGTGTTGCCAGTGCATGGAGTATTCTTGAAAATTGAAACCGAGAGTGAAAATATGTCACAGTAGGTCATAACGCAGCTACTCAGCGAACCTGAGATCCCGGGATTTCCCGAAAAGTCATTTCATCCTATTTCTACGTCTCCATATTTCATCCCCCTGGTTTTCTTTTTATCACAAACACCAAATGCTTATCTCTGATGGGATATCATAGCAGACATATCTATGTACCGCACATGCTTCAACGCACATGCGTTGAAGCAGATCGTGTGTCACTCGCGATTGTTTGCAGTGGGCAATACACGAGTACACGCGCCCCTGGCATGAGAAAGTAGCCGCCGTCAAGGTCGATTGCGTCATTGATTAAAGCGATGAGGACGAGGTCAATTTACATGCCACTGGGCATTTTGATATGCCTCACCTTTTTTCAGGTTTAGACATAAGGAATTGATGAGGCACTATTCAAGTGAGTCGCTTCGTCTTGGGAGAACCACAAAATCCAGGGAAGCACTTTCTATACTTCTCTCCAAGTCTCAAGGCTGATAATCCTTTCCAATTATCGAAATTTATAACAATATGAAACTTAGGTGCATTCGAATGCAGCCCAGTTTAGTACATAAAGAGAAAAGTTGACGGAAAATTATTGAAAAAATTATGGAAAATTTCGACATGTACACGGAGAGAAAAGTTGGCTGAAAATGACCTTGAAAATCGTACTAAATATAACTGTACAAAAGGTAAAAATGTAATTCAATGAAAAAATACCTGTTTGTAGAGGAAATTTTCGGATTGGCTCGGTAAAGAAAACACTTGATCGATGTAAAGATTTTCCTCCTAGACAGTAAAATTTCCCGCGATAGGGAATTTTTTTTTCTTGAACCCGTCTGACGGTCATGAGGACAACTGGAAGTGAAATTTTACCACACGCATTGGATAAAAAATCATTCTCCGTTACTGAAAAATTATACGCAATATTAAGTATTAAAAATTATCATATTCAATGGAACAATTTTTGACGGAATGCAGGGTGCTACTGTTTAAAACTACTGTTTTAGCCCAAAAATCATTCTTACGTTCACCAAGTTTTCTCGGACCAACAGAGAAAAATTCACTATTCGTCTCGCACTTTTTCTCCGATATAGCGTGAAAAAGTACTGAAAATAGATTTTGCTCCACGATTAATTCACTTGTTTGCTCATTTTTCTTCAACATTTTTCTCCCTGTAGGGGTTGAAATAGTACATTAAGTTATCAGATAATACTCTTATCGCCGTGTGACATACGATATTTTATATCATCGGGCCCGAAAACTGCGATCTGAACGAGCAAGGCGATTTTTTTTACACAAGAATTAGGGAAGGTGGGGACAAAATGGACCAAGGGGGCAAAATGGACTAGGGGGCAAGATGGACCACAAAAAAAATGTTTAATTCTTATTTTTGAAATTCACCCGCAGATGAGGGGAAGGGATGGTTGATGAGGAGGAGAAAGAGTCAGATGGGTCAGACGAGTCAGATGGGTCAGGAGAGTCAGATGAGTTGAATGAGGCAGGAGGATTGGACGAGTCGGATAATTTGGATGAGTACTGTAAAAAAATTTTAACTGAATATTCCAGATTTTCGGTTTGGGATATTAAACAATTGACACTTTCCCTGAAATTTCAAGGAATTTCGTCATTGAAAATCCATAGTTTTTGTTAAAAAATCCATGGATTTCAGTCAAATTATTCCGTGAAACTTGATCGAACTTGGGGAAAATCAAATTTTAAATTCTTTGAATTTTCAGAGAAATTTGGTGGTGGATTTCCATGTTCTTGCTAGAAATTCAAAGAAATTGCAGGATTGCCATCTCTATTTTTCTAAAAAGTCAAGAAAATATCCACGAATTTTTGGAAAAACCTGAAATTTCAATGACTTTTTTCGCGTTAAATCAAATTCAATGTAATTCGGTGAAAAATTTAGCAGTTTTTCAGCAGTCACATAAATGGGCCAAATATCTTGCAGGAGGGATGATTATCTGAAGACTCATAATAAGTCTACACTGTTCAAAGTTTTTGGCTTAATTTTACAGTTCACAGGGTGGAACAATATTCAACGAGTGAGACTTCCACAGAAATTTCCAGAAATTCTGTTATTGAAAATTCATAGTTTCGTAGAAATATCCGTGGAAACTGTGAGTTCCAGTTTGATTACTCTACTTTGGTTCTATGGATTTTCTTATTTTCCAATCATTTCTATCAATTCCCACAGTTTAATGCCTTCGACACATTCGATTGTTCCGAATCAACTCTCCTGTTTATATTCTCTCCTCTATGCACTCAATTAACAAAGGTTTTTTTTCCGGAAAGTTTACCAAAAACAGGTGCCGAAAAATGATTCGGGACTTTTTTTTTTCCTGATTAGAGATGAAAAAATTGCATTTTCAAACAGTAGAGAAGAAAAAACAGTTCGGAAATACAGTTTCTGAATTTCCCAGCAGATTACATTGGATTCCCTTTAACGGGAAAATTCTATGGAATTTCAGGTTTCTCCGAAAATCCGAAGACGCTTCCTGATTTCTCAGTGGGGCAAAATTGGACATTGAACATGAAAATTCATTAGCGAAATAGTCCCCTGAAATTCCAGGGAATAAAAATTCAAGGATATTTTTTTCTGAATTTCCCCAATTCCCATCAAGTTTCAAGGAATAATCAACTAAAATTTACAGTTCCATGGAGTTCTACCCAGAAATTGCGAACTTCCAGAGACAAAAGTCTTGGAAATTTCAGGAGGACTGTCAATTGATTAATATTCAAAACCTAAAATCTGGAATATTCAGTCGAAATTTTTTTACAGTACTCATCCGAATTATCTGACTGGTCCAATCTTTCTGCCTCATTCAATTCACCTGACTCTTCTGACCCATCTGACTCTTTCTCCTCCTCATTAACCATCTCTCCTCCTCATCTAAGGGTGAATTCCAAAAATAAAAAGTATTTTTTTGGTGGTGTTATTTACGTAGGGGAGGTGGGGGCAAAATGGACTGGGGGACAAAATAGACCATTGAAAAAAAAAGTTTACTCTTTCTAAATTCATTCACAAGTAAGGAGGGGAGGGATTGTGGGCGATGGGTGGAGAACTTGTGAAGGGTAAGATAGGACGAGGACTAGAGGGTGGAAAAGAGAGAGTGGGTTGGCGGGTGGAACAGTTGAACATCTTTTTCTTCCAATTATTTATTATGAGGAATTCAATTCACATAGTATCAAGAAATTAAATTAAATACAATAAATAATGAAAATCTTAAGCGATAATCATAGTCTAGTAACAATATTTGGCATGATTGTTCGCACTGCTCACAGGTGAATTGCACAGGGCCTGCGTCCTCATCAATTAGAGCCCATCTGTCGATCCGTCGCACGTCTGACATTGAATCCACACGGAGAAAACAATACCAGAACAATTACTGCGCTTGCATGGTAAAATGGGTTTGGACGAACCCGGAAACATTAACGTGCCAGCACAATAATTTTTCTGGCATTTTTTTTCTCCGTGCACTCTCCTCCACTCTCATAAAAACGCTTTCGACAATAAATGAAGGAAACATTATTTGCTTCGTCCGATTTCTTTCTAGTCTCTCTTGAGTTCACCTTACTTCTGCCTCTGCCCTGTTTTTTCCCACCTCTAGGCTTCCTGGACTTGCAGAAAGGCTTTCTGGACCAGCAGCCTAACAACATTGGTTTGACAGAAGTACACTGAGAGAAATATCTGAGGTATTCCACGCTAAATCGACCAATCGCTGACCCTCACCTCCTTGAAAATTATCGGCGATTTTTTTCTGGATAGAGTCGCATAAAAAACTGTTACCCGAATTTTTCCAGATTTTTTGAATGACCGACTGCCGAGATATGATTTTTTGAATGTTTTTACATTTTTCTCTCATAACTTCCGTTCTATTAAAGCAATTCCAATAAAGACAAAAAGAAAATGTTCGTCTTTTCGTAAACTTTCAGTATATATTTTTTTCAACATTTTTTCTCTCACTTCCTGATACTCTAAAAGTTAAAATTCGGAAAAAAAAAATTGAAAAATCGAATTTTCCCTAAATATGTCATGGATGATTTTTTTGAAAAAATTCACATATATTCTTACTTTAAGAACGAATTTTTTGAGCCCTCAATTATGGTAATCTCCGTGAATCTATTTTATTTCGATTTTTTTCGTTACAATTTTTCTAATTTTCAAAAAAGGTTAACATTAAACATTCCAAAAATTCTTTACATGATTAAACATTTATTATTTTTGTCAGGAATGCCTCGAGTTGTTTGTAGACTATTGCTATTGTCTCTTTGGCTGTTTTTTGTTTGTTTCTCGGTTTTCAATTGATTGTGGAATGGTTCTTTCTACTCTTTCACTCCTTTCAAGCTGTTGTTTTATTTTGAAAATATCTAAGGAAACACCTTTTGATGAATATGAGAACCTCTTGGCTAAAACTTTACCATTCCCTAGGGGGATGAAACAATGGATTTCCTGAGTTAATGGTAGACGTTTTGCTTTTTCAAATCGATCTGCAAGAAAATCCAATGCTTCCTTATAATGTTCTGCAGGGCTGTATCTGACACTAATGTTTGGTAGATGCAAGGGGTCACTCGCCCATGAATATAATTTTTCTGCTGTTGTTATTTGACCATCTTGTGGTAGCTGTAAACTAGCTCTAGCAGCTTGCCTCTTTACTGTCCCCCCTACACCGTCACACGGGCCTTTTCCATGTGCCGAAGCAAAGTAATGCCATTCAGCTGGTACTTGAAAATCCTTTTGGTGATAATAAACATTGATCAAATTTTTGAAATTTTTGTATTGTTGAGGTGCTCCATCAGAAAAATAGATTATTTTCTCGGGTGGCTCGCAGATGGATTTAATAAATTCGTTGATGATTTTCGAGAAGACAAAAACTGCTATAGCATCATAAACTAAGCAATCAGACATTATAACGAGGCTTTGATGGACAATGGAATCTTTTTGTCGATAGTAAATAACGACGGGGTAGATTGTCACGGAATTATTATTCCAGTGAAATCCTGGAGCAGCGTTCTGAATAACGAAAGCATAATTCTCCGCAAAGTCACATACAACGAGAAATTCACCACTTCGCAATGATTCTTTCACTGATTTCAGGAAAGCATGAGCCATAAGATTTTGTAGCTTCTCACAAAAATCTTGAGCGAATTCGATAGAGCCTTGCACACATGTTGTAAGAGTTGTTCGGGGCTTCGAAATCCATTGTTTGTAAGTAATTGCCTCGATATCGTGATCTTGCAGTGCTCCAACGATGTAATTACACACCATATCGCCACATGGACAGTTCTGACAAATGCCAAGATAACACTCTTCTGATGGATCTGTACAAATCATCCACCCCAAGAAATCGGAATAACCGTTCAACGGATTTTTCATGTTCTTCGTTAAACTTTTTAAATTACTTCTTGCAAACACATAACACTATCTGTTACGTTGAACGGATGAAAAGCAAGAATATGAATATGAAAATTGACAGAATAAATAAACATCAACTTGACATTCTCGTGAGTAGCACAGATACACACAGTATGCGTCCCAGTTCCACCTGCCAAAATACAATGTTTTGGTCTTAAAGAAGCAAACATTGAGAATTCTATATTAATATCAGGATTTTCAGTTTTGAAAGACTGGTAAGCTTCCTTAAGATTGGAGAGGATCAGTCGTTTCTGGGTGTGAATTCTTTTCCCTTCTTCATTTGGAACGGATACGAAGTCTTTCATGCCCGGCATATTTGAACTCTGTCATCATTATAAAAATCAATAACTTGTTCTTTTGTTATTTCAGTAATAGGACGTCCTAGAATTGAAAGATTGTTCATTTTATATTAAATGGAGGCATGGGATATGGAACAGTAATTCTCTCAAGAAGTCATGAATCATAACTTTCTTCTTTGCAGGTGATGATAGAATCCCCTCTTCATGGAACAATTTTTTTGCTCTTTTCACTGAATACTAGGATGTAGCCATCATTTCCTGAATTCTATCAACACTCCACTCCGGAGGTAGTAACGTGAGGATTTGAATTTCCTCTGCATTGCTTAATGGTCCCTGATGAAATTTGACTTTTAACCGAAGAATAATATTCATCAGATCTCTAGAATGTTAGGGTGATATGGAATCAATTATTTCACCACCAAGCTGACGGTTAAGAGTCTGGCCTACTTTGAGAGATATTCACTCAATCCAAGCCTCTGTGGATTGATTCAATTTTTTCAGTGGATTCGGTGATTGATCTAACAATACTAATGCTTTATTAATTATTGGGAGTCTTGTTCCAATACTGAGTTCTGATACGGATTTCTCAATTGTTTCCAAGAACTTGGTGCTAGTTGAGGCGAACGATTCTCCGGTCGTTGATGAGAGACCTAACAAAATATCGAATAATATGCTCATTAAAGCACTTCCATGAAGCGAGCGATTCGTTTTGGTGGGAAATTCGGAAATTAAGATTTCTTGAAAATTATCTTACCTTTGTTTACGTCTTCATACATATGGGGTTGCGAAATAACACTTTCCTGCTCAATTTCATAATTTTCATTATTATTTGTCTCTAGACTAGGAGTAGATGTTGATGAGCCAGCAGCATCAGTGGTGTCATCTGATTGGAATTGTGATTGGGTTGTCTCCGTGCTATCAATATTTAATCTATTATTTACATCGTCAATTACCATTGTTGATTGTGTTTCTTTCAATTGTCTGCATTGTCCGCATAGAAGGTCATTACGAGTCAAACTCCATCTTTTCATCTGGGTATCACTTGCTCGTCGTAAACTTCTTCTCTTATTGGGATTCCTGAGCTTGAGAAGATTGCAACAACGGTTGAATTGTTTTGGCGGCATAATTAATTCCGGAAGCTTTACTTGGCTTCTATAACAATCACTCCAATTCACCAGAAGAATTGACACTTACAAAAATCTTGGAAATTCAAAGAGTTTCATGACACTCATTCGTTGATAACATGAAATAGTATATTTCGTAACGAGTGCAAAAAAGTGTTTTTTGGCGAGTGGGAGGTTTATATCACGAGCCGAAGGCGAGTGATATAATCCCACGAGCTAAAAAACATTTTTTCACGAGTTACGAACAATATTTTTCATCACAATGTGGCGGAAATTGGACGTTTAGGCACGCGGAGCGTGCCGAAAAGTTCACTTTTCGTCACAGCGTGGTGAAAAGATAATTTTAAGACAAAGGAAAAATCTCGTGACTGACAGATCAGTTTTCACAGCCTCAAACTGAACCGGCTTCGTTAAAAAATTAATCAAATCAACAACTGTGAACACTCCGTTGCATTGTATCGAGCGCGGGAAATTTGAAAAATTGAAAGATTCACATTTTTGACTATGCATATAATAACTGTTACACGGTCGGTTATAAAAATGGTGCCAAAGAAGAGAAAATAATGATAATGGTTTACAAACTATTCGAGGGATCTTCGGTTGTATTTTTTTTCAATTTTTGACAAAAATCATAAACATTCAATTATGTAAAGAATTTTTGGAATGTTTAATGTCAAGTTCTATTGAAAATTGAAAAAATTTTACCGAAAAAATTCGAAATAAAATAGATTCACGGCGATTACCATAATTTGGGGGGGGGGCTCAAAAAATTTGTTTTTAAAATAAGAATATATGTGAATTTTTTCAGAAAAATCATCCATGACATATTTAGTGAAAATTCGATTTTTCCATTTTTTTTTTCAGAATTTTGACTTTTAGAGTATCAGGGAGTGAGAGGAAAAATATGAAAAAAAATCTATACCGAAAGTTCATGAAAAGACAAAGATTTTCTTTTCTTATTCATTGAAATAGCTTTAATAGAACGGAAGTTATGCGAGAAAAACGAAAAAACATTCAAAAAATCATATCTCGGCGGTTGATTATTCAAAAAATTGAAAAAATTCAGATAATAGTTTTTTATGTGACTCTATTCAGACAAAAAACGCCGATAATTTTCAAGGAGGTGAGGGTCAGAGATTGGTCGATTTGACGTGGAATACCTCATCTACATAATATCACAAAGCTAATTGCTTACGCCAAATATCTCATCTCTTAAGGATAAATTTCTTGGGAGAAGAATTCCGGATAATGCGTTAGACAATGTCAGATTTCAGTGAAGTGTTCATGACTTGAACATGAACATTTCATGATAAAATGAGAATTTCTGGCCACAAGAAATCGGTTTTTTCGTATCAGAAGATGAGAAAATGACTACAAATACTAAAAGCTTTGATTCAGTGAATTATGAATCAGAGACTTTCTTTGAATGAATAGAGAGTTTATGCAGAGGAAAACCTCCAGATATTCAAAAACTATAACCGTCGCTTACGATCAATCGTTGGGAGTTCGAAGGAAAGCAATATCTTCTTTTCTTTCTGTCAAACTTCTCTTGCCTTCTAAAAAATATTATGTCATTCCGAAAAAAGATATCATCCTATCATTCAATAACTTCCTCCTTAACCCGAAGAGCACCGACTTCTTGTCTGAAACCTATCATAAATTGATTAAATATGAATGCGATATTTTTTGCTCAAGCAATGATTTTTGTGATTTTATGTCGATTTTCCTCTCAGAGCTGAGAGAAAAAAACAAACAATGAATCATAATTGATTCATTGTATTATCAAACCAATATAGTCCTCGCCACAAAAGAAGGATCGTGGCTGGGTACCCCCCTCTCGAATTTAGCTACGACTCAACGTCCCTCACCACTCAGATCCAAATTCCTTCTTTCCTGGCAGCGATTATAGCTAGCCGTGGCTGGGCCAAGGCCGTAAATTTTACGTGGATCCACGGTAGATTCTCACTCACATTTTGTTTGACATCTCTGCTATGAACTCTGGTTTTGAACTCTGGAAGTAGAGTTCAAAACCAGAGTTGTGACAACATTGTCCAGTGGGGTCTAGGAGTCTCTCCCGGTTGGGAAATCACCCTTAAGGATGTTCTACACCTTTTCGGTCAAAATTCACGTTTTTTTAATTTTTCTCGCGAATTGTCGGTCGGATTGACGCGAAAAAATATAACGTTTCTGCATTTTGTCATTATTTAATGACTCGCGAAGTTGCAAGGTGGTGCGATCATTTTTGTGCATTTTTGCTAAACGTTTAAAAGGAATCACAAAACTGTAGAAAAAACATAGGAAAATGATCCCACCACCATGACACTGCGTGAGCCATTAAATAATGACAGAACACAAAAACGTTATATTTTTTTCCGTCAATCCGATCGACAATTCGCCAGAAAAAGGAAAAAAAACGTGAATTTCAGCCAAAAAGGTGTCGAACATCCTTAAAATCATTTGCACTATATTTCGGCACCCACTTCTGGACTCAGACCCCATTAGACAAATATGAATATTATTGAGTAAACGTTCACACAAAATGTAAACAACTATTTATTTCATCTTTTATTTGCGTTTAGTCAACCATTTGTCAACTATTTATTTCATTTTTCATTTGCGTTCATCTAGAGTGATATTCGTATTCAACGAATTAATATTTTGAGAAAATGATTTACTAGTCTACTATCTGCATATCACTTCTGAATTGATTCCATGTGTCTAGATTATTGTCTAGATTTAATTTGAGAAATAAAAGTTGAGGGTCCACGATCTCCCATATATCCACGGTAGAAATTACCTTGAATCCACAGGAAAACGTCCCGTATGTCCATGGTCAAAGTTACCGTGGAGCGTGTGAATGGACACTGCCAATTCTCAACATATGCACCCAGAATAGTACATTACGCAACTAGTGCGGAAAGCAGGCGGTTACTCATACCGCCTAACTACACTACACTAACTGTTAGAACAGTGGGTTTCAGTTGAGTGTGGGTAGGCGCTTGAAACTCGCTACTTTCCAATTGACTATAGTCAACTGAAACCCATGCGGTTACACGCACGTATCATATAAAAATGGTTTTTTCATCACGCTGTGACGACAAGTGAACTTTTCGGCACGCTCCGCGTGCCTAAAAGTCCAATTTCCGCCACATTGTGATGAAAAATATTGTTCGTAACTCGTGAAAAAATGTTTTTTAGCTCGTGAGATTATATCACTCGCCTTCGGCTTACNGTTGTATGAACTCTTTCCCAGGGAATATGAAATCTCCACGTTTTTGATGACTCTAAGTCATCTGAGCCCACTTTGTCGAGACAATTAAAAAAAAAATTTTTATGGGGAAATTTTCAATTGTTTGAAAATACAGATAAAAAAGTTGTATAAACAGNACTCGCCAAAAAACACTTTTTTGCACTCATTACGAAATATACTATTTTTCTATTTGGATCAAATAAATCCTCTATTAGAATCAAATAAACCATTTTTCTGCATGTGGTGAGTTGAAAACCAAAAATTAAAAAAAAATTGAAAAAAAATTTCCTTTTTCTGAGTGGGCCATTTTACTCCCCGGTCCATTTTTCCCCCTGGTCCATTTTGCCCCCATCTCCCCTACTTATTTGCGTTCGTTAGCGTAATTTTTTTCATGAAATTTTGGATAAATTTCACCTTTTCAAGACAATCTACGCGACAATCAATGAATGTTTGATAGAATCTTTTTGAACAAAAAATCTAGCACAGAGTTTTTCTCTAGGATTACCCATATCTAGTGCAGTACTGAAACAAAATAATCTCTGAAATGCTTGATTCCGTAAACTGCAGATTTGTCTTTCGAACGGGTGATCTTGGACAAAAATTGGTAAGAAATTTTTCTTGGAAGATTTTCAATAGATAACGCCTTTGCATTACGATATGTGCTTCGTGTCGAAAAGTGCCTTTTTGCTACTCATAAACGAAAAGTCTTTTCGTTTACTTGTAAACGAACAATGCACAGTTCGGCCACTTGCTGAGCGTAACATCACTGTCAAAAAATATTGTTTGACACATATGTGAAACCGGAATTTTCACGTCGTGTGATTGAGAGCCCTCGGCTTCGCCTCGGGTCGCCAACTTCACACTCGTGAAGATTTCGTCTCACTCGTAACAAAATATAATCATATAAAATATAAGTTCCCAAAAGGCACTTTTCGGCATAATTTATGCCGGAAAGCAGCGATGGGAAAATTGGGAATTTGGCGTTCCTGAATATTAAATTACATTTTTCTTTCGTAATCTAAGAAAAATAATTGGAGATTACAATTAAATATCAAGTTGTATATCATTAATCCATTAATACTTTGAAATTTATAATTCTTCTGAATCGATTGGGAAATACATGAGTTTTTATTAGCACTAATCGTAAATTACCAAAATATTCGAATGAATTTTCAATGACCTCTACTAACTATTGGCGATAGAAATAATCTAATAAAATGCCATTGGAGAATACTTGACTAACCGGGAATTTGATTTCTCAGATTACAGATTATTGAATAATAAATATTCACAATACCGAATTACTGCAATGGGCAAGTAATTTCATATTGTAGTTCTCCAAATTACATGGGTAATTTGGAATCTGGCTTCGACGATTTTCCGATTAGCTAGATAATTCATTCGTTATTTGCCAATTACTTAATTGACGGGATGATTTACTTTAATATTTCCAAATTCCCTTCTGTAATTTGGAATTAGAATAATCACACAGAGAAAAAAAATGTAAATTCAAGATTTTTTTTTCTACATTCTCAACTCTGCAGTTCAGAACTTACATGCGGCTAAAATCTAGAAAAAAAACAATTCATTTCAGAAAATAAATAAATGAAATTAATCAACCAAAAAATGATGGTTTCAAGGCAAAAATATTCTGGAATCTATTGAATTAGGAGATTAAGTTCCCCTCTTTAGCACATTTTCAAAATGAAAGACATTTTGGAAATTTTGAATTGAACCCTGAAGTGAACAATTCGCCTGAGTTGTGCTAAAAGGTCGTACTAAACATTTTCTTTGGTTTTCCCCAAAATTTGTGCCAAAAGGTCGCATAAACACTTTCCCAGGGGATATGAAATCTCCACGTTTCAGATGTTTCTGAGTGATCAGTCAGCACATCTTTTCGGAACCAAATTTTTTATTTTTCTACAAGGAATTTGAAAAATTTTTAAAATTCAGGCCAAAAGGTCGCAAAACACTTTTCCAGAAAATATGAAATCTCCACGTTTTGGATGATGCTGAGTCATCTGAGGTCAATTTTACGAGACAAATTTTTTCATTTTCTTACGCATCATTTTTTTAATTTTTCGAAAATTTGTGCCAAAAGGTCGTATAAGCACTTTCCCAGAGAATACGAAATCTCCACGTTTTGGATAATTCTGAGTCATCTGAGCCTAATTTTATGAGACAATTTTTTAAATTTTTTTACGCGTAATTTTTTTTCACTGAAAATTTGGGCCAAAAAGTTGTATGAACTCTTTCCCAGGGAATATGAAATCTCCACGTTTTTGATGACTCTAAGTCATCTGAGCCCACTTTGTCGAGACAATTAAAAAAAAAATTTTTATGGGGAAATTTTCAATTGTTTGAAAATACAGATAAAAAAGTTGTATAAACAGTTTCCTAGGGAATAATAAATTTCCACGTTTCAGATATGTCTGGGTCATTTGAAACTAATGTTTCGGAACATAGTTTTTGGTCTGCTTAAAAAGAATTAAGAGACTTTAAAAATTCGAGCCCAGGGATCGCATACATACTTTTCCAGTAAAATTTTCTTTTTTCAATTTCTTCGCAAAAAAAAGTTTTCGATGGAAAACAAAAAAACATTTTAATTAATGAAAAAAATTTTAAAAAAAGGAAAAACGGTAGAAATAATGTTTAGATAGAATAGAGTAGAATTCCACCTCGCTTTTGGATACTTTCCGAAACAAAAAGTCAGTTTCACAAAAAAAAATGAAAAATCTGCAATCCAGATGGAGAAAGGTGATACAACGCGGAATTTTCAACTCTTTGTAATTTCAGGACGTTTCTGGTGCTGTGAACAACTTTAAACCATGCTTAATCGAAAGGACGGGAAATTTTCGCCAATAATACATATTGAAGACTCAAAAAATGTCTTATCATTTCTTCTGATACCCAGAATTTCAATAAAAAGACGACAAAAATCGAAAATCAAAGAAATTGACTTTTCCGACGATAATGGGGAGTTTTTCAAAGCTCTTTTGATAGTAGAAAAAACCATCGGAAAAGTCTCTACAAAATTAAAATTTTCAAGGAACGAAACCGGATCAATTTTTGGCTATGTTACGTCAAGAATGGGTTACTTGACACAACTTTATTAAATTAAAATTCAATATATTGAACCAAAGAAACAAGATTAAATTCAAAGATCGTCTCGAATTTAAGGAATAGAATTCAAACACAAAACCCATTTACAAAGGTCCCCTTTTACTTCAATTTTCGAAACCCCAAAAAGGTTTGGAATCAAAGATTGGAAAGGTTCACTTGGAGTAAAATGAAAAGAATTTTGAATAACTTTAAATTGACTCAATAGAGTCTATATTTTAACAAAACAAGTAGAAAAGTATAACTACAACATTCGACTTACATTCACTGCTCTGCTTTCAGTCGTAAAGTATTTTGTATGTGGTTAAAAGTAATGCCGCACTGAATTTAAGACGTTGGATTAAATTCTTCATTTAAATGAATAAAATAATTAAAAATGTCACAAGACTTGGGATTTCAGAAAATAATTTAGTCACGAAAGACTAAAATGGAAATTAAATAGTCATCCAAGACTATATGAAAATTAAAGGTCGCGAAAAACCCGAAATATCGCCTTAATAGGTCGATAATAAAATTGGAACTGTGTCCAAAAGAAACTGGAGTATACTAACTCTCAGATATGAGCTACTACTACTACTGTAGCGATGACTACAAAATGCAATCGGAACTGTAACTGTCGTGCTGCTATCGCGCACAAGTCTTTATAGTTTATCTAGGAGGGTGTGTCCTCAGAATGCATAGGGAAATTTCGGGGACCAATTACAAATGACTCTAGCCGAAATTTCCCACTCCAGTGGTTTGAAATCTCCTTGTTTCGAGATCAACTCCATCTCTCTACATGAAGATGTTTTTGGGGTGTAGGCGGTCTTTTCTATTCCCCAACAACCAATGAAAATTGTTTTAGGAATGCCCATATATTCCCGCCACAATTCTCTTTTATCTCTTATTTTCAACTTAGCGTTAACATCTTTGTTATTTAATTTTTTAGAAACAATTCAGATAAATTTCATGAAATGTTATGATAAATTATAATTCATTGAAGAAAAATAGTATTCTAATAGTAATTCAATAATAATTCAATGACATAAAAATATTGTTTAAACTTTAATTATTTTGTGGTTTTCCCACGTTGATAATATTTCTTAAACAATTATGATAGTTTAATTAATATCCGAAATGGAAAATTATTCATAAAAGAATCATTCTGTTGTATGATGCATTTTACTATTTTTGTGTCACATGTTCGTCAATGTTTATGTCATTTCCTCCATGTGGGAAACGAAATCGTTACTCTATTTTTATATCAAATATTTGTCG
>NW_021681845.1:1048-1281 GCF_001412515.2 Diachasma alloeum | reverse complement strand
GGAAAGGGGACTTGAACTCCTGCTAGGTTGTGATGCTAACTCGCACCATATAGCATGGGGGAGCACCGGCATTAACGGCAGGCGGGAAAGCCTCTAGGAATTCATAATGGGGTCGGTCTAAATATCCTTAATAGGGGGTCAGAACTTACCTTCATAGATCGGAGACGACAGGAGGTCATAGATATCACTCTGGGGACGGATAGAGTGGCAGACATGATTGGAGACTGGAGGGT
>NW_021681845.1:771-894 GCF_001412515.2 Diachasma alloeum | reverse complement strand
AATCTCAGGGATATCATCCTCAGATTTAGCAACAAAAAACAACTGGAGGAGGCTTCGATTGCCCTAAACCAGGCCATCATGGACTCCTTCGAGACAAACTGCAAGCTTATCCCGAAAGGGCAG
>NW_021681845.1:208-734 GCF_001412515.2 Diachasma alloeum | reverse complement strand
GCTAGAAAAGCTTTTAACAAAACTAAGAACATGAGAGCGGGCCCCCGTAAGGAAGACGCATGGAAAACTTACAGAGGCTTGCTCGCAGATTACAACAAGGCAATAAAGGCAGCCAAAGAGGACTGCTGGAGGGCTTTCACAAGCAACGTGGAGAGTCAATCGGAGACCTCTAGGCTGGCAAAAATCCTTGGAATAAACAAGACTCCATATCTAGGGAGCCTACAAGCACCATATGGCAGCCTCACAGAAACCATGGGAGAGACTCTGAAACTCCTAATGAACACCCACTTTCCAGGCTTCATACAGGCCCAGCAGAGGGACAACGAAACAATGCAAAATCAGAGGGATGCCTACGAAACCCACGATTGGGCATTGGCAAATAAAGTAGTGTAGCCCTAGGGGGTCAAGTGGGCCATCAAAACCTTTAAACCCTTCAAGGCACCGGGACCAGACGGGATCTACCCAGCCCTATTACAGGAAGGGATAGAGACTATCACGGGACCCCTAAACAAGATACTCAGAGCTA
>NW_021681845.1:0-198 GCF_001412515.2 Diachasma alloeum | reverse complement strand
ACCATGGGAGAGACTCTGAAACTCCTAATGAACACCCACTTTCCAGGCTTCATACAGGCCCAGCAGAGGGACAACGAAACAATGCAAAATCAGAGGGATGCCTACGAAACCCACGATTGGGCATTGGCAAATAAAGTAGTGTAGCCCTAGGGGGTCAAGTGGGCCATCAAAACCTTTAAACCCTTCAAGGCACCGGGA
>NW_021681844.1:0-1745 GCF_001412515.2 Diachasma alloeum | reverse complement strand
GGATATTTCGGTTCAATTAAACGGATTGCTTCGATTCAGAATCAAAGGTTTAAGAGCAAGATGATAAGTCGATTGCGAGGAAATTATAATTAAAACAAGGGGGTACACTCTTATGGTGTTCCTCATCGTCAATCTATTGACAAAACAAAAATTAATGACTCTCCTCGATTAGTACAAAAATGTGTCTATAGAAAGGTTGATACAGGGACAGAGTATTTGCGCAATGTATGTTACGAGGACATTATTTCCACCAAACGTATCTTATGAAGACTTCTATAAGATGGTGATTACAGGGACTTGCGTTCACCATATGTAGTTGCAGCTGCGCAAAAATTAGCATGGAGAATTTGTGGGCCCTTCATTGATCTGGGATGAGTCCTAGTACAATATAATTATTAAATTCAGTTGAAATAATTTCTTTAACTCACTATCAATTTTTCCAAATTCTGATGATTAAAATTATACCGATGGTCTATATTTCGGTTCAATGAAATGGATTGGTTCGATTCAATATCAAAGGTATAAGATAGCGACAGGATATGTCAATTGCGATGAAATGATGATGGAATGACGGGAGTAGACTTTTATGGTGTTTTTCGTCGTCAATCCATTAAAAAAAAAAATTAATTTTTCTTCCCGAGCAGTACAAAAATGTGTTTATAAAAGGGTTGTTACAGGGACAGAGTTTCTGTGCAACGTATGTTACGAGGACATTATGTTTACCAAACGTATGTTATGAAGACTTCTATAGAATGGTGATTATGGGGACTTGCACTTACAACTGCATAAAAATTCGGATGGAGGATTGGTCAACCCCTCATTAATCACTTAACCCATTGCTTCGCGTAACGATTCCCTACTTTTCGCCACTTTGTAGTGGTGTGCGTGCGCCCACGTGCTTCTCTTATGGTGAACTAATACTCGGTCCCCCAACTTCTCTCACACCGAGACGGTTCGGGACTTACGCGAAGCAAAGGGTTAATTTAACGGAATTATTAGATGGAATGAGAAATATGCATGTTCACTTCTCTTCTCTCAACCCCGAACTCCGTCGCAGTTGAAGAGCTAAAACTGATAAGGGAAATGAGTTATGTATACATCCTATGGAGTCATAGGACAAATAAGTACTTATCATGAATACTTCTGAGTACAAGAATACTCGTTCTAAATTGTATCAGGTACTGCTGGACAATACTGACTGAAACTCGAGGCCCGTACGAGATGGAGACTTTTCCAAACTTTTGCATTTTTGTACTTTTTATCCTTGACGATTATGGCACTTCATGCTTCTGACTTATGATATCAAAATTACAGTAAAAATTCTCTAACCCCTTTCAGATAATTCGACCCCCCCGCCCCACCCCCTGCTGTCCTCAAAGTATACATATCATAGACATTGTGGCTTCATATTAACCATTCGCTGGACGAGCATACAAGTCCTCAAAGTCATCGTTGAATTAATCTTAGATTCTATATAATGTCCTCATAGAACTCGTTTACTGAATGTACATAGGAGTCCCCATAATAAACAATATTTAATTGACCTCAAACCTTACTTTTGGCAGTAGATTGGATTAAAAGTGCCCAAAAAAAATAAAAATCCGCGGATAGTATCTTTTTACCGTATATATGGGCCAAATATATCGTTTAAGCTAATCTATACATAGGTTATGTTTTCCGACCTCAAAAACACCAATAGACAAACATATATATATATATATATATATATATATATATATATATAT
>NW_021681843.1:749-2505 GCF_001412515.2 Diachasma alloeum | reverse complement strand
AAAATATCAATTGTGCAATGTGCTTCACCGAAAAATTTTCTAATTGAGTGTTTTTTCTTCAATAATGTAGGAAGATTAATATTTTTCATTTTCATGATCTGATTTTATTGAGAGGAAATGACAAAAATACAGGGAGAGATGCTCAGCAAGAAAATTAAAAAAAGCGATTTTTCAATTTTCTGAAAAATTTCAAAACTGATTTTTTTAGATGACAACAAAAGATCAATATGTTCTCTTTCTATGATCGAATTTCAATGGAAGAAAGTGAAAAAAACAGAGATACGTGATCAGCAAGAAAATGACAATTTCGATTTTTTAATGTCTCCGGAAAGTTTTAAAAATGATATATTTTTCCCAATAATGGTAGAATACCTATCAATTCAATTTCTATCCTCACATTTTGATAAAATACATTTAAAAAAAGCAAAGAATATCAATCGAAGATGAAAAATTTTATCGGATTAACATAATGTAATAATAGAATAACTTGTTTTCATTATTATATTATAATACTAATATATTCCATTGTATGATTAATACATCTTTAAAATTCAAATAAAAAAGAAAAGAAATCATTCATCCAATTTAATGGATCTTCTATTTTCTATTCTCCTCTACTCCCATGGGTTAACAGATTTGTTTGAAAGTGATCAATTGGTTCAGCTCGATTCTATTTTGGAGTTAGTTTTTGATGAATATTTTCGTAGAGAAAATTGGGCCTAAAAAAAATATTTCTATTTTGAAATCTCTTCAAGATTCAAGATGTTTAACGCGAATATCTTTGAAACTATTCATTGTAGCGGGATAAAGTCAAGTTCAAATTGCAGCTGGACTCATTTCCCAGTGATTTTCTCCTCCGTGGATAAATTTGGAATAAAATTCAGGCACATCATTGATAATTTCAGGGGTCACTCAGTTTTCATAAAAAATAAATTCGTGATAAGTGAAGTCGATAGGAAATCGTTTACTTTTTATTTAACACTAATTTTATGTTGCTATAAGCCATAGTTGCGGAAATATTTTCTGACTTGGTGCTTAATTTATAATGGAATCTCACGGACACTCCAATGGGAAAACTTCGCTTTAAATCAAGATATTTTCTCCATTCAAGCTCTGCTAAATTCGTTATCGAATGGGGAATATCGATTTTTGATTTGTAAATTAATATCACGTAAAAATTCAGAATTTTTATATGAAAAATAAAAGGTCATTTTACGATTTATTGAGGGTCACAAAACGTTCAGTCCCATCTGAGGAAAAGCGGGCCGGCTGACTGCCCCTTCTTCATTTCAGATATATGGCCTTCATAACGACACTAGTTAAGCGGAGCATCTGTCACCGTATGAAAATTGGATAATTTTCTTTTGCATTTTTCATCGATTCAGAATTATCCGAAATGTTTCTATTTTCTGGAAACGATGATCAGATAGTTGAATAATTGTATAACGGAATTTGAAAGAAATTAGACAATGATAAATAGTATTCAGAGGTTCTTGAATACCTCTATTTTACGTAAAAATCAGGGTTACTAGTTGAAAAACAAATGGACTGAAAACAGCGAATCAAGGGTTATTCCATTATTTTACTCCTTGGGAACAGGTCTTGGGCAACTATTGACAACAATATGAATAATTTGCTAATTAAATTGTGGATGTCATCTTCAGCCACTTTTTCATAGGCTTCACCCCATAAGAATTTTCAAAATTCATTGCTGCCTATAGAAATTGTTCTAAGAATCTGAAAAAATTCTCACTGT
>NW_021681843.1:0-324 GCF_001412515.2 Diachasma alloeum | reverse complement strand
TACCTCTATTTTACGTAAAAATCAGGGTTACTAGTTGAAAAACAAATGGACTGAAAACAGCGAATCAAGGGTTATTCCATTATTTTACTCCTTGGGAACAGGTCTTGGGCAACTATTGACAACAATATGAATAATTTGCTAATTAAATTGTGGATGTCATCTTCAGCCACTTTTTCATAGGCTTCACCCCATAAGAATTTTCAAAATTCATTGCTGCCTATAGAAATTGTTCTAAGAATCTGAAAAAATTCTCACTGTCTATCTATATGATCCATGATCACTTTTGACTATAGGCAACGCAAAATTCGGAATAAAATGGTTTTA
>NW_021681842.1:1449-1639 GCF_001412515.2 Diachasma alloeum | reverse complement strand
AATTTTGTCTTGATCGTACCCGCGAATCTCCTATGGATTCAAAGATGAAGGCAATTTTCTAGGTCCAACCCTTAAAGCCGGCGCCGGGAATGAGAACTTTTTGTGTGAGAGAGAAGTCTCCGTCTCGCTCCCACTCCCTACAGCTATTCACCCGACCGTTTGCGCATGCGCGCACGGGCCTGTGGAACAT
>NW_021681842.1:931-1290 GCF_001412515.2 Diachasma alloeum | reverse complement strand
TTAACCCTCTTTCATCCCTTAATCTCTGTAACAAGAAAATAAAAACTGCCAAGAAAGTCAGGGGCCAGTGAGAAAAATATTTGTTTCGCGGCGCACAGTGAATTAAATTGCCCATCAATCGATCGCCGTTGCATCCCTCAATCTTACTAGCAAAAAAATACAAACTACGACAAAAATCATGGGCCAGTGAGAAAAATACTTTTCTTCTCGGCGCACAGTGACTTTTCACCTTTCGCCGGCGAATTAGAAATTCACTTCTCCCTTCCTAATTGAGATTAAGGGATGAAAAAAGGCCGGTTCCACTGAGAATAAAATTCCTCATCAACTGTCCTTTTTTCATCCCTTAATCTCAATTAGGA
>NW_021681842.1:0-795 GCF_001412515.2 Diachasma alloeum | reverse complement strand
CGGAAAAAAATTATTTTTCTTACTGGCCCCTGACCGTCCTGGCAGTTTTTATTTTTTTGTTACAGAGATTAAGGGATGAAAGAGGGTTAATTGATGGGGAATGTAATTCTCCGTCGAATTGCCCTTTTTTCAACCCTTAACCTCAATTAGGAGGGGAGAGGTGAATTTTTAATTACCGGGAGTCACTGTGCGCCGCGAAACTGTTATTTTTCTCACTGGTCCATGATTTTCATGGCAGTTTATATTTTTTTGTTAAAGAGATTAAAGGATGAAAGAGGGTTAATTGATGGCGAATTTAATTCTCCGTCGAACTGCCGCTTTTTCATCCCTTAATCTCAATTAGGAGGGGAGAGGTGAATTTTTAATTACCGGGAGTCCCTGTGCGCCGCGAAACTATTATTTTTCTCACTGGCCCATGACTTTCATGGCAGTTTTTATTTTTTTGTTACAGAGATTAAGGGATGAAAGAGGGTTAATTGATGGCGAATTTAATTCTCCGTCGAATTGCCTTTTTTTCATCCCTTAATCTCAATTAGGAGGGGAGAGGAGAATTTTTAATTACCAGGAGTCACTGTGCGCCGCGAAACTATTTTTTTTCTCACTGGCCCATGACTTTCATGGCAGTTTATATTTTTTTGTTACTGAGATTAAGGGATGAAAGAGGATTAATTGATGGGGGATTTAAATCTCCGTCGAACTGCCGTTTTTTCATCCCATTATCTCAATTAGGAGGGGAGAGGTGAATGTTTAATTACCGGGAGTCACAGTGCGAAAGAGAGAGAGAGAGAGAGAGAG
>NW_021681841.1:1207-1441 GCF_001412515.2 Diachasma alloeum | reverse complement strand
AAGCGGAACTGACTAATTTTTGCTATAAAACAATCAATTTATAGGTTTTCGCCGCAGTTGTCATAAAGATGGAGTTCAGTACACATTTCAGTGGTTTACCGTCATTAATTTCGATTCAGTAGCTGTGAAAGATACCAATAAACCGAAACGTCACGGCCAATTGCTACCAAATACGATTCGCGCGGTTTTCTGTGGTCCATCAAATTGTGGGAAAACTAATGCTCTACTGAGTCT
>NW_021681841.1:345-1121 GCF_001412515.2 Diachasma alloeum | reverse complement strand
TTTTCGAATATTTATGTGTATTCAAAGTCCCTCAATCAACCCAAATATCAATTTTTACAAAGTTTACTGGAAACTCTTGATGACATGAAGTATTATCCATTGTCAGACAATGAGGAAGTTGTCTCGGTAGATAATGCAAAAGAGCATTCACTGTTCATATTCGACGATGTGGCATGCGAGAAACAAAATAATATCAAGGCATATTTTTGTATGGGGAGACATAAAAATGTTGACAGTTTTTATTTGTGTCAGTCATACGCTCGCATCCCAAAACATTTGGTGCGTGACAATGTCAATTTTCTCGTATTATTTAAACAGGATGAAATGAATTTGAGACATATTTATAACGATCATGTGAACACAGATATGTCATTCGAGAAATTCAAAGAATTGTGCTCAGCCTGTTGGAAAGACAATTATACTTTTCTAGTTATTGATAAAGATAGTGACGTTGATGGGGGTCGATATAGNTAAAAATGTTGACAGTTTTTATTTGTCAGTCATATGCTCGCATGCCAAAACATTTGGTGCGTGACAATGTTAATTTTCTCGTATTATTTAAACAGGATGAAATGAATTTGGGACATATTTATATCGATCATGTGAACACAGATATATCATTCGAGAAATTCAAAGAATTGTGCTCAGCCTGTTGGAAAGACAATTATACTTTTTTAGTTATCGATGAAGATAGTGACGTTGATGGGGGGTCGATATAGGAAAAATTTCGATTGTTTCATTCGAATAAATAACAGTTGTGGGAGGAAGAAGTAAAC
>NW_021681841.1:0-245 GCF_001412515.2 Diachasma alloeum | reverse complement strand
AAAACATAACCTGTTGAAATTAGGCAGAGAGAATGTTGATGAAGCAATGAATGAAGTTCTCAAACCCATTGTGAGACCGCTTCAGGAATTAGCTGCTCGAAATGTGAAATCATTCGATGACAGTAGACAAAAAATTGAATTGCCTGATGATAGAAAGCAATCCAAGCAATTGATTACAAGAATCAACGAAAACTCGGATATAGGAGTACCCCAAAGCAGATGTTGTCGCGTAGAGATGCCTCTGA
>NW_021681840.1:377-11998 GCF_001412515.2 Diachasma alloeum | reverse complement strand
CGTACACGAAATTCAACTGATAATTTTTGATAATTTCACTGGTAATTTTTCATGTTGCCTACAGAAGAAAAACAAATGATTTTCTGGTCGAGTAAACCCCTCTTTGAAATTGACAGATGGATTTTGTCTCAAGGTGAAATCCTCTTGGCCGAAAGTTAGATGGAAAAATAACCGCCCGAATACCCCACTCGAGCTTCAAAATTGATCGGGTATTTGAAGGTTCTCTGTACACACACGAAGTCGTCAAGTTTTTCAGCAAAAATCACTCGTGCATTGCATTCGTGATATTCCAACACGAAAGGAATTGACTTCTTCGTTTTCTTGCAATGAACCTATTGGGAGATACACGATAATTTTGAAGGTCTTGAGGTATTACATGTGGGAATTGTATTTATCCTACCTTTTACTATTTGCAACGAAATCCATTGACAACCGATATAGAGATTCAAGCAGTTCCATGATTATATTTTTATGCTTTAGTAGATTTTTCCGAAATCTATGATGACAATCTAATCTCCGTTCGAGAGAAACTCTTTTTTTTGGAAAACGTGTCTCCATGACTCTCCTCAAACTGCCTAAAACACAAAACATGGGAATACTGCTTTCAAATCGTAAAAGAAACAATAAATTAGAGGGGAGTGGGGAATTAAAGAATCATAAAATCCGTATAATTTGCTGACCAAACGATATGATTTGGATGAACTTGATCTCATTTTTTAGCTCAAAGAAAAAGCTTGGGAATCGCGAAAAGTTAATTGAATGTCACTCAGCAGATCTCGAGTGAGTGACAATTGAAACAACCCATTTAGGTACCCCACTCGCCCCTACTTCATTTTATCGAGGCGACCTCACTTCAACCACTTACCTGCTGATTATTATATTTACCCCGCAGATGTGGCTCAACGAATTTCGCTCTCTAAGTGATTTTCTCAGTTTCTCTACCCCTTATTCTTCACCGCTCATTCACTGACCAATTAACTCTTCCAGTTTCGCTCCGACATCAAAAATCAAAACTCAGATATTTACCAGCATCAATATAAACTCTCAGTTGTCGATAGGCAGTCAATTCTATTCACTAATTGATCAGTCAAGTATTTTTCTCATTTGTAACACGTATTTGAGTGGATTAATACTTTACTCCAATATAAATTGCAGCTGCTCCAAAATTAAAAATGCGTTCGCAAAACCATCATTTCGTGTCATTTAGTATCGTGTCGCCGCCTCGCAGGGGAAAATCACAGTTTCGAAAAAGCGGCGGAAAAAGCGGGTTTTTTGTGAGAGTACCCCCCCCCCCAAACCAAAAATAGTTCGACCCCAATGGAGGGAGGGCGCCACGGTCGAATCTGACGGCTGGGCGAACTGCCTGTGCGGGTAACTCGGCAGTATATAGCAGTCCCGCTGTCACAGGGATAGTTTTGGATCGGAATTTATGCTCTCCTCGTCCTCAACATGTTCTTAATGTTTTTCAGGTGATTCATTTGCTGGCTAATTAATATTAAGGAATGAAACCCAGACGGTGTGATGGAGAATTAAATTCCCCATCAATCGATACCCGTTGCATCCCTTAATCTCTGTAACAAAAAAATACAAACTTCGACAAAAGTCATGGTCCAGTGAGAAACATAATTTTCTTCTCGGCGCACAGTGACTTTTCACCATTTGCCCGCGAATTAAAAATTTGTCTTTCCCCTCCTAATTGAAATTAAGGGATGAAAAAAAGGCTGTTTGACGGAAAACTAAATTACCCATCAATTAACACTCTTTCATCTCCTAATCTCTGTAAAAATGGAAGAAACTGTCATGGAAATCACAGCGCAGTAAGAAAAATAATTGTTTTGCGGCGCACAGTGACTCCCGGTAATTAAAAATTCACCTCTCTGCTCCTAATTGAGATTAAGAGATAAAAAAAGGCAGTTCGACGGAGAATTTAATTCTCCGTCGAACTGCCATTTTTTCATTCCTTAATCTCAATTAGGAGGTGAGAAGTGAATTTTTAATTCGCGTGCGAATGGTGAAATGTCAGTGCGCGCCGCGAAAAAATTATTTTTCTTATTGGCCCCTGACTTTCATGGCAATTTTTATTTTTTTGTTACAGAGATTAAGGGATAAAAGAGGGTTATTTAATGGAGAGTTTAATTCTCCGTCGAACTGTCTTTCTTTCATCTCTGAATCTCAATTAGGAGAAGAGAAGTGAATTTTTAATTACCGGGAGTCACTGTGCGCCGCAAAACAATTATTTTTCTTACTGCGCTGTTATTTCCATGACAGTTTCTTCCATTTTTCATAGAGATTAAGGGATGAAAGAGGGTTAGTTGATGGGGAATTTAATTCTCCGTCAAACTGCCATTTTTTCATCCTTTAATCTCAGTTAGGAGGGGAGAAGTGAATTTTTAATTCGCGGGTGAATAGTAAAAAGTCAGTGTGCGCCGAGAAGAAAATTATGTTTCTCACTGGCCCATGACTTTTGTCGAAGTTTGTATTTTTTTTGTTACAGAGATTAAGGGATACAACGGGGATCGATTGATGGGGAATTTAATTCTGCATCACACCGTCTGGGGTCCATTCCTTAATAATAATTAGCCAGCAAATGAATCACCTGAAAAACATTGAGAACATGTTGAGGATGAGGATAGCATAAATTCCCCTCCGAAAATATCCCGGCGCTAGCGGGACTGATACTGCCGAGTTACCCGCAGGGTTGCCAGGTTTTTGAGAGCTCTAGTCGCTGTCGCGTAAACCACTAGTTACCATATAGAGTCCCTATGACTACCATTATTCCACTAGATTATACCATTGAGATTCAAATATTTTTATCTGATAATTTTATAAATCCAATATTATTTTTAAGCTAGTTGAAATATTCCCACGGTTTTGGAAACAAGAAAATATAGAATTTTGGAAAGTAAGTTCGAGAAACTCGTAAACAGGAAACGAGTAATAAATCTAAAGAGTCTCTCGACGTAGCTCTGGCCATCCAAAAATAAAAGATCCTTTGTATTGTTTTTTTTATATAGAGTTTTCGAGTGCAATTCTAGCTTGACATTAAACCGTTCGAGTCGTAAAACCTTTTCCTGGAGACAGTTTATTTTCCCCGGGTGAAATTCAAGCATTTTCTGTCTCTCCCGAAAAACCACATGTAAGGCCCTTTGTTCAAGTCACGTAGACTCGAGAGTTGGGGCTGGGCCAGCTCGAGCGATCGCGGGGGTGTTAGACCAACACTGTTCACTGGATTCAAGGCCACGATTGGTCCCCTACTCTTTTCTGTGGGATGAGCCCTTCGTCTTCGACACTTAGACTAATTTTTAGAGTAAGAGTAAGGGCAGATCCACCCCATACGTGGATACGAGAAGTTCGAGAGAAATTGTTATCGTCTTCTCAAGTTTTAAAAACCCAAAGTGTTGTTGTAAAATATCTTCTAAGTTTTGAAAAGTAAATATAAACGTTTCGATTGGATTATCTAATTAAATTGGTGTTCGTGTTCAATTATTTTTATTCGAAAATTCCCGCACTTGTGGAGCAGAGTGCTTTAGCGCTCCACGGGCATTGGACCTGCCATCTGTTCAACGGAGAACCAGCTTGGAACGTAACATTTTTGGTGACAGCGGTGGGATAATTTAAAATAAAAGGATTATTAACACTATTCAAGACAAAAAGTGACAGTGCCGGCTCACAAGTGTGGTGAAATATGATGGAAGTGCTAAAATAAACTATAATGACAGATAATAAACACTGAAAGTGATTCGGACTGGTGAATTAAATGTGCAAAAATCTCGTTATTTGAATTTTTGTGATTTTTGTGAACTTAAACTGGACTAAGTGAACAATTGAATCACAGAAAATCCGTCATCGTCTCTGAAAAATTTGAAAAATCCATTTGTGATGGAAAATCGCAATAAATATCGCACCTCTCCATCCTGGGTTATTTGAGCACGGTTTTTCCCATTGGAACTGAGGGCGAATGCCGGAGAAGGGTGGTTTCAGTGACCGTGCATCGCTGTACCATTGAAATCACACGCGAAAAGAGAGACAAAAAGAAATATTGAGACAAATAGAACAATATTTCCCAACGCACTTGAACATCTAAAAGGAGATAATATCGGAGAGCTGCGGAGCAGCCGGGTGAATTGGAGGAAGCAGCCGGGTGAATCGGAGGGAGCAGCCGGGTGAATTGGAGGAAAGCAGCCTGGGGAGCCGACGGGGAGGACCGACGGGAGACAGCGAAGCAGAGAAACTTCGTCTTCAAGGATTACAGTGCAACGTGAGCGATGAATATCTGTGTAAAGACATTAAATTGAACGAAATTTCAATTATTACGTAGTGATATTGCAGAAATCACGTAAGTTAGATATTTCATTATAAAAATGTTGCGCCGTAGACGAGCCGTTCGCCCGAGTGGTAGTGGTACATTCCACGTAGAATCCTTGACGATTGAAAATTCCGAGCCCTCTCACGCGTCAGTTCAGCAAGTATTTCAACAAAATCCTCAAAACACTCAATTCAGATCCCTCCCAGCTTCAGATTGTTCATCGCAAAGTAATTCACTCCAAGTTTCACCCCCTATGAGTGACACTTCTTCGATAAATACTGTCGAAATTGACACAAATTCTCGTCCATACCCCTCGCATTTGCCTTTGAGAATAGCCGGTGATCTTATCCCTCGTTTCGATGGTAAAACGGAAAATCTCACGAAATTCATTCAACAATACAAAACAGCAGAATCGTGTATCAAACCGTCAGATGAAAAAAATTTATTGGCAATAATTTTGAGTAAAATTGAGGGACACGCTGATCAATTGATTGCAAATCGTAAGAAGCCAGAGACAATTAAAGAATTAACGGGTTTATTGAAAACTGCATTTGCGCGTTATTTTGACGTTGATCGAGTTACAGATGAATTACGTTCGTTGGCACAGACAGAAAATGAAGGGGTTGAATTCTTTGGCGCACGCGTTTTACAGGTTTTAACTCGCGGAATTGAGGCAGCAAGAGAGAAATACAGTGAGACAGAAGCTATCGGTTTTCAAGTTCATTTGAAGAAGTCAGCTATCACTTGTTTCACCCGTGGGTTACGCGATGATCTTTTATCCAGACTTCTAACTCAGGAAAGACCCAATTCATTGGAGGATGCAATTGATAGCGCGATCAAGTTAGAACAAGAGCACGTGGAAAGATCTCGTCACCTACAAATTTCCTCAAAATCGAGAGCACCCCACATTAAAGTCTATAATACGGGGTATTCATCTAATTATGATCGTGAGAATCGGGCCCGTCGGGACGGAGATTATTCTTCAAGTCGTCCACAGGAACGCGGTCGTGAGCCAGATCGTGCACGTAATCAGAATCGCGGACGCGAGCGTGAAAGAGATTATCGTGGACATGATAACGGGCGTGATCGTCGATATCATCCGGGTAGAAGATTTAACAATCGAAGTCACGGTTATCGAGGAAGTCGTGAAAATTATTCGAGGGATAGACGTCATGATCAACAGAGGAAAGGAAATTGGGGAAATCGCGATACAAACAATTCTACCTTCAAATCTTTAAACTCGAAGGGTGCTCCGTCGGCAAGGGACAGGCGGGGCGAAGTGACAATTGCGCGAGCAGAACGCACCGAGTCTGCTACAATATTGAGACCGGAGGGATCGGCAAGCTCCCCACCATCAAATTAAATGATTCAAAAGGCATAAAAATCGGTTCGAGGTTTTTGATCGATACGGGGTCACAACTCAATTTAATTAAGAAACGAGCATTAGGATCGGGGCTGGAGGTCAATAGCAAAATAAAATACAATGTAACTGGTATTGGACGTGGAATGCTGTCGACTCTCGGTGAGGTTGTAATTCCAGTAGAGAGTATAGATATCAAATTTCAAGTTGTGGATAATAAATTCCCAGTTAAACACGATGGAATTCTTGGAATTGACTTTCTCGTTAGACAACAGGCAACATTGAATTTTCAGAAGAAACTTCCAAGCAATCTCCGATTTGGGAAGCAAGAATTCTCCTTTGATTCGCAAGTTACACTCGAATTACCCCCTCGAACGAAAAATTTGATCAGTCTTCCGATCAAAAATGTCGACAAAGAGTCCGGGTACATACGTAGAGTGGATGCAGGCCCTGGAGTCTATTTAGGCGAGGTTTTGGCTCAACAAAAGGGTGGAATTGCAAAAATCTTCGCAATTAATACCACAATGAGTCACGTTACTCTTACTCTCTCTCCGGTGCAGTTAGAGGACTTCAATGTTGTGCCCCCCATTCCTGAAAAAACTCGATCGCAAAATCCTCTCAAATCACATCCCAAAGATTCTGCAGAAAGAATTTCCAAATTGATTAAAGTTTTGAAATTATCAGATCTGAATGAAGCTGAACAAACAAGTGTCCTGCAAGTAGTCAGTCAATTCCCTTATCAATTTTATTTACCAGGTGATAAGTTGGGATCAACTTCTGCCGCAAAACACACTCTTTTCACTACGGATGAAATTCCAATAAACACAAAACAATATCGATTCCCTCCTGTCCACAAGGAAGAGATTAAAAAACAAGTCGAAAGTTTACTGGAAAATGATGTAATTTCCCCATCAACATCGCCGTATAATTCCCCTGTATGGATTGTACCTAAAAAGGTTGATTCTTCAGGATAGCCTCGCTGGCGGATGGTGATTGATTATAGGGCTTTGAATAAGAAAACGATTAGTGACGCTTATCCCCTTCCAAATATCACCGAAATATTAGATCAACTCGGTGGGGCAAAATATTTCAGTTCATTAGATTTGGCTTCGGGATTTCATCAAATCCCCATGGATGAAAAATCTAAACAGAAAACCGCGTTTTCCACACCCTTCGGTTTTTACGAGTTCAACAAAATGCCTTTCGGACTGAAAAATGCTCCTGCAACTTTTCAGCGAATGATGGATAAGGTTCTTTCTGGGTTACAGGGCATCGAACTTTTTGTATACATGGATGACATCGTCATCTATGCCAGCTCGTTAGAAGACCATTCCAAAAAATTGAAAAATTTAATGGCACGTTTACAAAACGCAGGGTTAAGTCTTCAACCCGACAAATGCCACTTTCTTCGACGCGAATTGATTTATTTGGGGCATGAGATCACTGATAAAGGAGTGAGACCTGACCCAACAAAAGTTTCAGCTGTCAAGAATTTTCCAGTCCCCAAAACCAGGAAAAACATAAAACAATTCCTCGGTCTCGTCGGTTATTATCGTCGTTTTATTCCGAACATGGCAAAACTCGCTAAACCATTGACCCGACTATTGAAGAAACAAAATGCTTTCATCTGGGATAAATCTGCTCAAAGTTCATTCGATGAATTAAAAAATATCCTCTGTTCTGAACCTCTTCTGCAATTTCCCAAATTTTCCGAACCCTTTGTCGTGACAACCGATGCATCGAATTATGCCATTGGTGGAGTTTTAAGCCAGGGACCTATTGGCAAAGATCTTCCCATTGCGTATGCGTCACGTACATTGAGAGATGCAGAATTAAATTATTCCACGACTGAGAAAGAGCTCCTTGCAATTATTTTTGGCGTTGAACATTTTCGACCTTATTTATATGGCCATCAGTTTACTCTCGTCACTGATCATCGTCCTTTAGTATGGTTACATAATGCAAAGGATCCTACCTCCAAATTGATGCGTTGGCGTATTCGTTTGAACGAATATGATTACAATATTGTGTACAAACCTGGGAAAATTAATTCAAATGCAGATGCACTCTCTCGAAACCCTACTGACCTCCATGTAAACCCTGACCTACTTCCTGATCTACATGACAACTCTTTACCTAATTCTCAGATTTATTTGACCGACGGAAGTACAGAAGCCTCCCTACATCCCGGAGATTTGAATGAAATCCTTGACTGCGCAGACGAGGCATTACTTTCAGATTTCAATGAGGATTGGGATGAGCATGGCAATCAAGATTTTTACGAAAATGAAGAGTTAATATGTTCTTTGTTCCTGGCGCGCGGGAGCATTGTAACAAATTTTAATGAGGTCGACTCAACAATTTCCAATACTGACACTGACAGTGATGATTATGTCACAGCTGACGAAATGGAAGAAACCCTTCTTCACACGAGACTTGTCTCAGAGGAAGAGAGTAGGATTGAAACGTAGGATTGAAACACCATCAACATCAACACACTCACTCTGTTCCGTCAGCCTGTTGACTAACGGTGTTTTCTCCGGTACACCGCTTCAGGCCCCGGTCAGGGGAGTGAAACGTGGCTCTGACACTGAACATATCTACCTGAAAACCGTGATTAAGTGTCCCAAGAAGACTCCGGCCCAGATGGATGTTGCAGTGGCCACCAACGAGGGAACCACATCAGAGAATCGATTCATGTTAGGAAAGACCTCAATAGAATGTAATTCTGTAGAATCCAGCCTTGAAGATCAAGATCTTGCAAATATTTTCACAATTAATAATGATAAAACTCAGCCAGACAAATCCCCGACAACTCCAAAACCTTTTCCCACTATCTTCCATTCAAAGGATTATTTACAGTAACGAAAAGATAATTTACTTCATCTTGCTCGTTATGATTTCGGAATAACCTCTGACATAGGACAAGAATTGCTCGATAGAGATCTTTTCCATTTAGCAAAGCTGAAAAACGTGGAATGTCAAGTTGGTGACGCATTGACCTATCAAACTGACAGAGAACATTTGATTTTTCATTTGATCATTCGAGAGACCTCCACTTCAGAAACAAATCTTTCTTATCTCAGAAAAGCTTTCCGATCCTTAAAATTAATTATGGATGATAAAGGGGTGAAAAGTTTCAGCATAGCTGCTTATGATTCTGAGTTGGACGCATTTGAATGGTCGGAAGTAGGGACACTTCTGAAAGATATCTTCAATAATTCTGATTATATCATCACAATCTGTACCGGAGAGATTGAATTCCCGCTCGTTGAAGAAAGAGAGAAAATTATTCGAGAATATCACGAATCAGTCGCGTCAGGACACCCTGGAGTAACAAAACTTTATCATAAAATTCGTGAGAATTTTTACTGGCCCCGAATGCGTAGGCAAATTGCAGATTTCGTTCGTATGTGTGAGAGTTGTCAGAGAAATAAACTTCTCGCTAGAGAGACAAAACAGCCCATGCGCATCACTGATACTCCCAAAAGAGCTTTTGAAAAAATTCAGATTGATATCGTTGGACCCTTACCCAAGACTGAAAGAAATAATCGTTATTTATTAACAATCCAGGACAATCTCACAAAATACTCTGATGCTATTCCTCTCGCTACTATTGACTCAGTCACCATCGCCCTCGCATTATCTGAACAATTCATTAGTCGATTTGGTCGATTTGGATGTCCTAGGACAATTCACACGGATCAGAGAAGTAATTTCATCAGTAAAATCATGGCAAATGTCTGTAAAATCTTAAAGATTTAAAGAATCACATCGACCGCATTTCACCCAGAGTCTTTAGGGTCGTTAGAACGCGCTCATCGCGTATTTGTTGATTATCTCAAACATTACTGCAATAAAACCGATTGGGACGATTGGATTAGGTTTGGGATCTTCGCGTATAATACCTCAGTTCACGAAGGCACTGGTTTTACCCCTCATGAACTCGTGTTTGGCGCGAGGGCCGTTCTCCCCTCAGAATTTGCTAAAGAAAAGGTACCCCGGACATTCGTTAAATATCTTGATTACCTCTTTACTAAAATCACGACCACTCAGGCTAAAGCGGCAGAAAATTTAGAAAGGGCCAAAGAAAAGAGCAAAATTTACTATGATAAAAATCTAAATCAAAAAAACTTCTCTGTGGGAGATCATGTATACCTAAGAAAAGAACCAAAGACCTCGAAATTTGACTTTAATTGGACAGGACCGTATGAAATAATTCGCATGCATGGTAAATTAAATGCAGAGATTGCTCTTGATCGTGTTAAACGAAAGATTGTTCACACAAATAAATTAAAACACGCATTTATCAAAAACTGTGATGAAGAGATGACTCCTGTTACCGAAAATGTTTAAGAATAATGATTATGTTTATTTTTGCTATTACAAAAATTTAGTAATATTAGTTTATAAAAAGATGTTTATTAAACAATCTTTTTAAATAAGGGCGAAGGTATCGCGTAAACCACTAGTTACCATATAGAGTCCCTATGACTACCATTATTCCACTAGATTATACCATTGAGATTCAAATATTTTTATCTGATAATTTTATAAATCCAATATTATTTTTAAGCTAGTTGAAATATTCCCACGGTTTTGGAAACAAGAAAATATAGAATTTTGGAAAGTAAGTTCGAGAAACTCGTAAACAGGAAACGAGTAATAAATCTAAAGAGTCTCTCGACGTAGCTCTGGCCATCCAAAAATAAAAGATCCTCTGTATTGTTTTTTTTATATAGAGTTTTCGAGTGCAATTCTAGCTTGACATTAAACCGTTCGAGTCGTAAAACCTTTTCCTGGAGACAGTTTATTTTCCCCGGGTGAAATTCAAGCATTTTCTGTCTCTCCCGAAAAACCACATGTAAGGCCCTTTGTTCAAGTCACGTAGACTCGAGAGTTGGGGCTGGGCCAGCTCGAGCGATCGCGGGGGTGTTAGACCAACACTGTTCACTGGATTCAAGGCCACGATTGGTCCCCTACTCTTTTCTGTGGGATGAGCCCTTCGTCTTCGACACTTAGACTAATTTTTAGAGTAAGAGTAAGGGCAGATCCACCCCATACGTGGATACGAGAAGTTCGAGAGAAATTGTTATCGTCTTCTCAAGTTTTAAAAACCCAAAGTGTTGTTGTACAATATCTTCTAAGTTGTGAAAAGTAAATATAAACGTTTCGATTGGATTATCTAATTAAATTGGTGTTCGTGTTCAATTATTTTTATTCGCAAATTCCCGCACTTGTGGAGCAGAGTGCTTTAGCGCTTCACGGGCATTGGACCTGCCATCTGTTCAACGGAGAACCAGCTTGGAACGTAACATCGCCCAAGATCTCACGCCATACCGCCAAAAGCGCCACTAATCGACGCTAGTGTCGCCCAAAAATCGCCACCTTTTTTTCCCCCATTCAAACCTTTGCTACCATATATTATATCTTTCCAGTCCAATGTAAATAATATAGATGTATGTTCAATGTGATAAAATAATTTTATTCAGTTAGCACAATCGAGGAACATCTTTGTGATCAACGTTGTGATGAACAAATTACAATTACAAGAAAAAAAAATGNGTCCAATGTAAATAATATAGATGTATGTTCAATGTAATAAAATAATTTTATTCAGTTAGCACAATCGAGGAACATCTTTGTGATGAACGTTGTGATGAACAAATTACAATTACAAGAAAAAAAAAATTGTCATTTTTGATGAGACTCGACCCATCGTTCTTCTTAAAATCCCATACTTAGTCTTCAGCATATAATATAACAAAGTAAATCGAAAACATTTTATAAATCTTTTGAAACATATCAGTCTATAAATAACTTTGCTTAAAATGTTACCAAAGTTATCGTCATATAATAGAGGGAGATTTAATGATAGACCGCGCAAAAAAAAGATGACGTCTTATAAAACTTATATATATATATATATATATATATATATATATATATATATAT
>NW_021681840.1:0-153 GCF_001412515.2 Diachasma alloeum | reverse complement strand
CCTCCGATTTGACGCAGTGGCCTCTCAGAGAAGAGGCGAGTAGGATAGCCACATGTAGTGTATATGGAGGCGTATATGTACGCTGTGCATATGGATATATATACATATTCTAATTCTCTTAGAATTCTTTAATGCCTAAAGGAGGTTAGGCGG
>NW_021681839.1:180-1489 GCF_001412515.2 Diachasma alloeum | reverse complement strand
TCGATGGAGAATTAAATTCCCAACCCAACAATTTTCGTTTCATTCCTTATTCTTTCTAATGAAAAAATTNCCTTCAACCCCCGTTTCATTCCTTAATCTCTGTAATAAAAAATTAAAAACTGCGACGAAAATCGCGGCGCTATGAAAGACTCAATGATTTCTCGTCGCAGAGCGCTTCCCGATTAATTCGCCCGCTAATTAAAAAATCGTATCTCTGCTCCTAATTAACATTAAGGAATGAAACCAATGCTGTTCGATGGAGAATTAAATTCCCAACCCAACAATTTTCGTTTCATTCCTTATTCTTTCTAATGAAAAAATTATAAGTAGTGTAGTAATACGGGTTCTGGCACAACGTTTTTGTCGTCGACCTGGTCGTTGGGGCCCAGTAGGGGGGTCAGATGAAAGTGGGTGGGTGGGTGGTTGATTAATTCGCGGGGTCGCGGTTCAATTCGCGGTTTGATTCGCGGGGTCGCCGTTTAATTCGCGGCTTGATTCGCGGTTTGATGAAGTAATTCGCGATTTTTTCCCTCGAAGTGGTTTAATTCGCGGTCGCGGTTTAATTCGCGGTTTAATTCGCGTGGTTGCAGTTTAATTCGCGGTTTAATCAATTAATTCGCGATTTTTTCCGTCAAAGTGATGAAAGGGTTATTTAATTCGCTGGTTAATCAATTTAATTCGCGGTTTTGCGTTACAAAGACCTTCTCGGGNTAATTCGCGGTTTAATTCGCGTGGTTGCAGTTTAATTCGCGGTTTAATCAATTAATTCGCGATTTTTTCCGTCAAAGTGATGAAAGGGTTATTTAATTCGCTGGTTAATCAATTTAATTCGCGGTTTTGCGTTACAAAGGACCTTCTCGATGGAACTGGTCAATCCACCCCGCG
The DNA here is from genome assembly GCF_001412515.2 of Diachasma alloeum. Taxonomy (NCBI): domain Eukaryota; kingdom Metazoa; phylum Arthropoda; class Insecta; order Hymenoptera; family Braconidae; genus Diachasma; species Diachasma alloeum. Next base: position 604 of record NW_021681839.1, on the reverse strand, counting down.
AGGGGGTGAGTGAAGGGGTTAATTATTTCGCAACTGTAGAAATCATAGAAGGGGCTCCATAATAAGGGGTAATTTAGCTCCTCTTCTTCAAACATTGACACCTGGCTCCACTTGACATGTCTGAACTTGAGTTTTCCGGTACTTTCTCGTTTGCCGCCCCCCCCTTCGTATGAAATTGTTGTTGATAACTATATCAATATATAAATATTTGTTTTAAAAAGAAGGTGAGGGAGTATGTATATATGCAAAGAATTTTTGCCTGAACTTAAGATTATCAGTCCTTTGATGATTACCGCTCGTAGAAACAAACGTTATTAATAATAATGTAAAAAATTATTTATTGAACAAAGAAAGGTTTAAGAGTGGGGGATTTATGTATATAAACGAAAAAATTCCCGCACATATCATCAGTTCATCTTGTCAC
>NW_021681839.1:0-150 GCF_001412515.2 Diachasma alloeum | reverse complement strand
AAAATTATTTATTGAACAAAGAAAGGTTTAAGAGTGGGGGATTTATGTATATAAACGAAAAAATTCCCGCACATATCATCAGTTCATCTTGTCACACTCCATGAAGGACAGCTTCAAACGACGGGAATTACAGAAAAGTTTAGACCTTCT
>NW_021681838.1:819-1628 GCF_001412515.2 Diachasma alloeum | reverse complement strand
GAGCCCACAAAAAATTGATATCTTGTCGGACATCTTTGGTAAAAAATCGAGTCTTCAATTCGGGTTTTCACTTGGAAGCCCAAATAGTAGACCCAAGTTTGTAGCAGCGATGTCAGACAAGATATGAATTATTTTTTGGGCTCAAATGAAAGAGTGGGGCGAGAAATGACGTGCTAGAGCCTCTAAACATGACAAATGTCTCGAAAGATGGCATCTGTTTTCAATTGAACAGCAGAGTTGTGACATCATTGTATAGGAGGACAATGGGGTCTAGTAGTATGTATAGAATTTTGGGTTCTAGGAGTCTCCCCTAGTTCAAATCCTTCTTTAGAGTTCCTAGCACGCCATTTCTCGACCCCCTCTTTCGTTTGAGCCCAAAAAACATTGATATCTTGTCTGACATCTTTGCTACAAACTCGGGTCTTCACCTCGGGTTTTCACTTGGAGGCCCCAGTTGTAGACTCGAGTTTGTAGCAGCGATGTCATACAAGATATGAAAGTTTTTTTGGGCTCAAATGAAAGAGCGGGTCGAGAAATGATGTTTTAGTGCCTCTCAACATGACAAATGTGTCTACAGATGATGTGTGTTTTCAATTGAAAAGCAGAGTTGTGACAACATTGTCTAGGAGGGCAATGGGGTCTAGGAGTATGTATAGAATTTTGGGGTCTAGGAGTCTCCCCTTGTTCAAAACCATCATTTGAATTCCTAGCACACAATTTCTCGATCCGCTCTTTCGTTTCAGCCCAAAAAACATTGATATCTTGTCTGACATCTTTGCTACAAACTCGGGTCTTCAACTCGGGTTTTC
>NW_021681838.1:387-522 GCF_001412515.2 Diachasma alloeum | reverse complement strand
AGTTGTAGACCCGAGTTTGTAGCAGCGATGTCAGACAAGATATGAATGATTTTTTGTGCTCAAATGAAAGAGAGGCTCGAGAAATGACCTGCTAGAGGCTCTAAAGATGGTTTTGAACCAGGGGAGACTCCTAGA
>NW_021681838.1:0-326 GCF_001412515.2 Diachasma alloeum | reverse complement strand
CGATGTCAGACAAGATATGAATGATTTTTTGGGCTCAAATGAAAGAGCGGCTCGAGAAATGACCTGCTAGAGCCTCTAAACATCACAAATATCTCGAAAGATGATGTCTGTTTTCAATTGAAAAGCAGAGTTGTGACATCATTGTCTGGAGGACAATGGGGTCCAGGAGTATGTATAGAACATTGGGGACTAGGAGTCTCCCATGGTTCAAAAGCATTTTTATAATGCCTAGCACGCCATTTCTCGACCCGCTCTTTCGTTTGAGCCCATAAAAAATTTATATCTTGTCTGACATCTTTGCTACAAACTCGGGGCTTCAACTCGGG
>NW_021681837.1:10009-12026 GCF_001412515.2 Diachasma alloeum | reverse complement strand
AAATCGTCTCTCCCCTCCTAATTAACATTAAGGAATAAAACTAATGCTGCTCGATGGAGAATCAAATTCCCCATCCATCAACCCCCGTTTCATCCCTTGATCTCCGTAATAAAAAAATAAAAACTGCGACGAAAGTCGCGGCGCTATGAAANCTAACCAATGCTGTTCGATGGAGAATTAAATTTCCCATCCTTCAACCTCCGTTTCATTCCTTAATCTCTGTAATAAAAAAATAAAAACTGCGACGAAAGTCGCGGCGCTATGAAAAACTCAATGGTTTCTCGTCGCAGAGCGCTTCCCCAGTAATTCGCCCGCTAATTAAAGAATCGGCTCTCCCCTCCTAATTAACATTAATAAATGAAACCCATGCTGTTCGATGGAGAATTAAATTCTCCACCCAACAACTCCCGTTTCATTACTTAATCTCTCTAATGAAAAAATTATAACTGCGACGAAAGTCGCGGCGTTATGAGAAACTCAATGGTTTCTCGGCGCAGTGACTGCCGACAACTCGCCCACTAATTCAAAAATCGTATCTTTTCCCCTAATCAATATTAAGGGATGAAACCATCACTGTTCGATGGACAATTAAATTCCTCATCCATCAACCCCCGTTTCATCCGTTGATCTCTGCAATAAAAAAATTAATATTGGGACGAAAGTCACGGCGCTATAAGAAACCCAATGTTTTCTCGGCGCAGAGTGACTCCCCAATAATTCGCCCGCTAATTCAAAAATCTTATCTTTTCTCCTAAATAATATTATGGAATGAAACCAATGCTGTTCGATGGAGAATTAAATTTCCCATCCTTCAACTCCCGTTTCATTCCTTAATCTCTGTAATAAGAAAATTAATATTGCGACCAAAGTCAATACCCCATGGCATTAAAAGACATTCCCAAGTTCGAGAAAATGAACGAATTGTCGATTAATGTATATGGAATCGACAGTAACGAAGAATCAGAGAAAAAATGGATTGTGCCCCTTTATTTGAGCAAAAATCTTCCAGCCACACTGCAAGAGGAAGAAAGAACAATTCACCTTCTCATGATTGAAAAAGACGACATCCTCGATGGTGAATAGGATAGAATTCATTACTATACATGGATCTTGAATTTGTCTCGTTTAGTTGGTACACAAATTTCAAAAGTTGAAAGTAAAACACTCATGTGACAGGTGTTTGTATCACTTTTTCAAAAAAGAGGCCTACACTAATCATAGGGGAGATTGTGTATCGATCAATAAGTGTCGAATGATTTTTCCGCATCGTGGTGAAAAATATTTAAAATTTCAAAATTTCAAAAATCAACTGACTGTTCCATTTGTTGTATACGCTGATACTGAGTGTTTATTGGAAAAAGTGTCCGATGACAATGATGTAAATACCAAAATATACCAAAATCATGTACCATTCAGTGTTGCATTTTATGTGAAATGTAGCTATGATAACTCAAAATCGAAACTCTCTATTTATCGTGGAAAAGACTGTGTAGAGTGGTTTATTGAGCAGCTACGTATTTTAGCTATAAAAGTTGGTGCTGAATTACAGAGAAGTGAGCCCATGAACTTGACTTTCGAGATGGAGCGAGCCTATAATGCAGCCAAAACATGTCATATTTGTGGCAGGGCATTCACCGAAAAAGCAGTGAAACATCGGGACCATTGCCACTTCACGGGAAAATATCGCGGAGCAGCTCATCCCGGTTGTAACCTGAATTACACAGAATCGTGTGTAATCCCTGTGGTTTTCCACAATTTGTCAGGTTATGACTCGCACTTTTTCATTAAGTCCCTTGCGAGACAATTCGAGGGCTCTGTGACATTACTCCCAATTACTAAAGAGAAATACATTTCTTTTACAAAATCAGTCGAATCAACAAGAGTCCACTTGAGATTCATTGACTCATTTCGTTTTATGGCAAGCAGTATCGATACTTTCTTCATATTTAGAAGATGAAAAAAAAATAATCACAGCCAGTCATTACCCTCAAAAACGAAAATTCGAACTGGTTGTACG
>NW_021681837.1:8563-9822 GCF_001412515.2 Diachasma alloeum | reverse complement strand
AAAAAAAAATAATCACAGCCAGTCATTACCCTCAAAAACGACAATTCGAACTGGTTGTACGTAAAAAAGTTTTCCCATACGAATACTTGGATACATGGGAGAAATTAAGTGTACAACAATTACCACGGAAAGAAGAGTTTTATTCTCAACTGAATGATGAGCACATATCCGATAAAGATTACAACCATGCATGTGATGTGTGGAGAAATTTCAGCATCAGAACACTCGGTGAATATGCGGATTTATATCTGAAAACAGACGTATTGATGCTAGCAGATATTTTCGAAAATTTTCGAGAGAGTTGTTTCACCGCATACAACTTAGATCCTCTTCATTATTATACAGCATCAGGACTGGCTTTTGATGCAATGTTAAAAATCACTGGAGTTCAACTGGAATTATTTCAAGACCCTGAGATGTTCCTTTTCATTGAGAAAGGCATTAGAGGAGGACTGTCGCAGTGTTCTAACCGATATGGAAGGGCAAATAACCCCTACATGGGTGCTACCCTGGGAATCCAGGAGCCACGCTACAGCCACGGTATTTGCGTGGCTGTTGCGTGGCTATTAGGATTGTCATTTTCTGGGGCTAAAAAGGGGGAAATGATATCTGAAAACACAATAAAAGTGGATAGACGAATTATTAGTTTATATTTGCACTGTTTATAACATTGTTTTCTATCAATTGATTGAAATTAATGTGAGTGTATATAATGATAATACAAGACCTGTAGGGGGAATGCCGGGAGATGGCGGCAGTGTCGATATCCCACCGGGGTCGGTCAAGTCGACAGGAGTCGCAGCCAGAATAAGTGAGACCCCAACAGAGGTGGGGCGCCACGGTCGATTCTAATGGCTGGGCGAGCTGCCTGTACCGGTAACTCGGCAGTAGGGCCAGAAGAAGAATATCCAAGGATTTTTGGAGTGGGGGACAAGCATATGAGTGGGAATTACGTAGAGTGGGGGTATCCTGGGCAGGGAAAACATCTGCTAGAAGCCCTATAGCAGTCCCGCTGTCACAGGTCTAGGTTCGAAGAGGGGTTTATGTCCTCTTTGTCCTCAATGTTTACTTTATGTTTTTCCGTTGATTCATTCGCCCGCTAATTAATATTAAGGGATGAGACGAGGAATTTTCGATGGAGAATTAGATTCCCCATCTATCAACCCCCGTTTCATCCCTTAATCTTTGTTATAAAAAAATTAAAACTGCGACGAAAGTCACGGTGCTATGAGAAACCCAATGGTTTCTCGGCGCAGAGT
>NW_021681837.1:0-1602 GCF_001412515.2 Diachasma alloeum | reverse complement strand
ATTAAGGAATGAAACCAACTCTGTTCGATGGAGAATTAAATTCCCCATCCATCAACCTTTGTTGCATCTCTTAATCTCTGTAATAAAAGATTAAAAACTGCGACGAAATTCGCGGCGCCATGAAAAACCTAATGGTTTCTCGGCGCAGTGACTCCCGATAACTCGCCCGCTAATTAAAAAATCGTCTCCCCCCTCCTAATTAACATTAAGGAAAGAAACTATTGCTGTTCGATGGAGAATTGAATTCCCCATCAATTAACCCACTTTGATTCAGGCCTTAATCTCTGTAAAAAATGGAAGAAATTGTTATGAAAATCACAGCGCAGTAAGAAAAATAATCGTTTTTAATTAAGGAATGAAAAAGGGGCACTTCGACGGAGAATTAAATTCTCTATTAATTAACCTACTTTCAACACTTAATCTACGTAACAAAAAAATAAAAACTGCCATGAAAGTCAGGGGCCAATAAGAAGAATAATTTTTTCGCGGTGCACACTGACTGTTCACCATTCGCCCGCGAATTAAAAATTCACTTCTCCCCTCCTAATTGAAATTAAGGGATGAAAAAACGGCAGTTCGATGGAGAATTAGTGTGCGCCGCGAAAAAATTATTTTTCTTACTGGCCCCTGAGTTTCATGGCAGTTTTTATTTTTTTGTTACAGAGATTAAGGGATGAAAGAGGGTTAATTGATGGGGAATTTAATTCTCTATCGAATTGCCCTTTTTCATCCCTTAATCTCAATTAGGAGGGGAGAGGTGTATTTTTAATTACCGGGAGTCACTGTGCGCCGCAAAACAATTATTGTTCTTACTGCGCTGTGATTTTCATGACAGTTTCTCCCATTTTTTACAGAGATTAAGGGTTGAAAGAGGATTAATTGATGGGGAATTTAATTCTCTATCGAACTGCCGTTTTTTCATCCCTTAATCTCAATTAGGAGGGGAGAGACAAATTTTTAATTCGCGGGCGAGTTATCCATTCGGTTTTTCATAACGCCGCGACTTTCGTCGCAGTTTTTGTTTTTTGATTACAGAGATTACCCCCTCCACGGGATTTCCACTTTGTCGTTAGTGAGGGGGCTTGGTCGCGGACGGTGGGGGTCTTAAGGACTACCGCCGCTTGCGGTCGCTAAGAGGAACTCACCCAATCCATGTGTGTGAGCGACTTAAGCCATGGCCTCGGCCATATCGTGCCTAAGGATGCGTGGCACAGGGGGAGCTGTGTCGCTAACGGTACCTCTCAGAAACCTGGGCGACCTCTGAGAGTAGTCTTGGGTGTAACCCACCCGAGACAAGCCAAGCCCTGGGCAATCGCGGCAATGCACCAGGTGAAAACGCTTAACCGCGCTATTTGTGGGACCAAAAATGGAAACCAATCTAAAAAATCTCAGTATTGAAAAAGTAACATCGGGTGAGGCCAGCGATGGCGAACACACGAAGTCTGTTCATCGTGTCAGACTGAGTGGAGCCGAGAGAAGACGTCGCAATTGCAACCTTGGCGGATGCAGCAGCAAAGGTTGACGAGGGGCAGCGGGAGGGGGCTGTAAGGAACGCAATAAAACGCCGTCCATCGGAGCGTACCACGCCAAGCCCCTCAGTCA
>NW_021681836.1:1497-1738 GCF_001412515.2 Diachasma alloeum | reverse complement strand
CCCTCCAGTCCTCAATCATGTCTGCCAGTCTATCCTTCCCCAGAGTGATATCTATGACCTCCTGTCGTCTCCGATCTATGAAGTTAGGTTCTGACCCCCTATTAAGGATGTTTAGGCCGGCCCCCATTATGAATTCCTGGAGGCTTCCCCCCCTGCCGTTAATGCCGGTGCTCCCCCATGCTACATGGTGCGAGTTGGCATCACAACCTAGCAGGAGTTCAAGTCCCCTTTCCTTCACATG
>NW_021681836.1:1147-1366 GCF_001412515.2 Diachasma alloeum | reverse complement strand
TCCCAGGCCCAGATCCACTTGTGCCACAGCCAGGTCTCCCTCACTAGCCTGTGAACAGAAGAAAGAGCTTAGTCCTTTAATAACAATACGAGATCTAATTTTTTCCTGAGTCTGCATCCCAGCTAATTGCCTGACTAGAGTAGCGGAGGCTGCTTTGCTGTGATGCAAATTTATCTGTACAATACAATGTGCACCCGGGTTACAGCCATAATGATGACC
>NW_021681836.1:0-910 GCF_001412515.2 Diachasma alloeum | reverse complement strand
AACCCTGTGCTTCTTGGGAAGCTCCGAGGCTGCGACCACATGTACAGTAAGTCCAGCTATTTGGTTTTCGGGGAAGAGCCTTTCAGCCAATTTCCCGTTTCCTCATCAGTGCAGTACACCATTGCCACACCTCTTTCCCAGACACCGTTGAAGGTGGGTGCTTTCACCCCATCAGGTAACGCCAGAGTGGCCCCCTTCAAGAGTTTCTTTACCTCCGTTACCTCTTCAGTGGCCAGTTTCTGATCCGTATATGCCTCCGGCATAACTGCAAACTTGAATGAGCTCGCAGTATTCGGAGCATATATGCCCTGATCCTGCGTTCTCATTCTCTTTTCTTTAGGTCTGACTGAGGGGCTTGGCGTGGTACGCTCCGATGGACGGCGTTTTATTGCCTTCCTCACAGCCCCCTCCCGCTGTCCCTCATCAACCTTTGCTGCTGCATCCGCCAAGGTTGCAATTGCCCCCGAGGTTTGATGCAGCTTCGCTCTCTTGCGATGTCTTCTCTCGGCTCCACTCACTCTGACACGATTCACATCGGTGCCAGACTTGTCAGCATAGTCAGACTTCGTGTGTTCGCCATCGCTGGCCCCACCCGATGTTTCTTTTTCAATACTGAGATTTTTCAGATTGGTTTCCGTTTTTGGTCCCACGAGTATCGCGGTTAAGCGTTTTCACCTAGTGCATTGCCGCGATTGCCCAGGGCTTGGCTTGTCTCGGGTGGGTTACACCCAAGACTACTCTCAGAGGTCGCCCAGGTTTCTGAGAGGCACCGTTAGCGACACAGCTCCCCCTGTGCCACGCATCCTTAAGCACGATATGGCGGAGGCCATGGCTTAAGCCGCTCACACACATGGATTGGAAGGGTTCCTCTTAGCGACCGCGAGCGGCGGTAGTCCTTAAGACCCCCACC
>NW_021681835.1:1088-1268 GCF_001412515.2 Diachasma alloeum | reverse complement strand
TGGGGGATGAACGGTTGGGAATAGGGATAAAGTGCCCTAAACATTTTTAGTGTAGAATTTTGAGCACTACAACTTTATATATTATGTTTTTGGACGTACAGCGCGTTATTCACGAGTCATTTCGAAAAAACGCTTTTCAGGGGTAGTTTTTTTGGCTTTTTCAACCCCCACCCAAACTGG
>NW_021681835.1:298-947 GCF_001412515.2 Diachasma alloeum | reverse complement strand
TGTTTCAAAAATGGAGCCTGATTAGCAAACATTCGTATGTTAGACCTTCGTTCATTGGACTACTCCGGACTCACTCGACGCTGGAGAGCCGTTCGGGATTTCTCCGCGCATTTGAAAATTCATTCCTCCGCTGCTACTTGAGATTAAGTAATGAAACCGCTGTCATTTATTGCGTATTTAATTCTCTATCGATCGACATCGGTTTCATTCCTTCATCTTAATTAGGGTGGGAGAAATGAATTTTCCAATCGGGAGAGCCCCTCCGGGCTCACTCGACGTCGGAAAGCCGTTCGGGGTTTCTCCGCGCTTTTGAAAATTCATTCCTCCGTTTCTAACTGAGATTAAGAGATGAAACCGATGTCATTTATTAAAAATGCAATTCTCAATCTGTACGCTTTGATTTAATTCCTTCATCTCAATTAGGGAGGGGAGAAACTAATTTTTGAATGGGATGAACTTGTTCGGNATCTCAATCAGGGAGGGGAAAAACTAATTTTTGAATGGGATGAACTTGTTCGGAGTTACTGCGCGTTTTGAAAATTCATTCCTCCTCTCCTAATAGAGACTAAGGGAATGAAACCACTGTCATTTATTGAGAATATTATTCTCGATCGATAGATGTTGCGTTCATTCCCTCTTCGCAATTAGG
>NW_021681835.1:0-170 GCF_001412515.2 Diachasma alloeum | reverse complement strand
GATGCCGGCGAACCGTTCGGGGTTACTCCGCGCTTTTGAAAATGCATTCCTCCGTTCCTACTTGAGTAGGATAGGATAGAATTTCCCGAAGATTCCAAAAAGCTGCATTGTTCTTCGTGCGTGAAAAATGGGGATCGTCGGGAAACTCCTTGGGATCGCAAGACTTTTAC
>NW_021681834.1:4008-58028 GCF_001412515.2 Diachasma alloeum | reverse complement strand
AGAGAAAGAGAGAGAGAGAGAGAGAGAGAGAGAGAGAGAGAGAGAGATGATGTTTGTCTTTATTAGCATTTTGCTACATTCGTTCTTGCGCCTTCGCGCTACAGATTATCGTTACATCTTCCACGTTTCTTTCACATACTTTACTATTTCTCGCTTGAACAATGCGTCGCTCAATTGTTTCACATTTGTCGGTAACTGACTGTACATCCGCACTCCTTCATAGAATACGTCATGTTGCGCAAAGCTCAGATTCATTCGCTCACAACATAGCTCATTCCTCTGTCTGGTCACTGTCTCGTCATCATTCTTCTCTTTTCGCCCCATAATTTTCTCATTTCTCCTATTATGCACATATTTCAAGACGTTTAACATTATCCTCTGCTTTACGCTCATCATCCCCAGTGCCTCCAACATCTGACATACTTTCGTTTTCCGTTTACAGTGCAGCACGGCTCTCATTGCTCTATTCTGCATTTTCTGCAATTTATTAAGACTTGTTTTGTTCATTGCAAAGAGAACCGTACTACAATATTCAAAATGCGGTGATATTACACTATCATAGATCGTTTTTCTCGTTATCATACTCAAGTGCATGCCCACTCTATTTAAAACAGCCACTTTTTTACCCATTTTCTCTGTTAAATATCTCTGATGACTTTTGAAAGAGAGATTTCAGTCTATCATTACCCCTAAATACTTAACTTCAATAACTCTTTCTAGCTCTTCTCCATCACAACTTTTTACTTTAACATTTCTGCCCAGCTTCTGTCTTTTATGAGTCACTACCATAAATTTCGTTTTCATAACATTCATTTTTAATTTATTTTTTTCTAGGTATTTTTCTATTCTATGTAGTGATCCATTTAGTTTTTCTTCTAATTCCCGAGAACAACTTGCTTCACTATAAATGACCATATCGTCTGCGAAAAGACGAATTTCACAGTTATGAGAGCTACACTTACTTATTATATCATTAATGTATATTAAAAACAACAATGGTCCCAAAACAGAGCCTTGAGGTACTCCTGTCGCAATTTCTAAAACTTCAGATTCACAGCCTTTATAAAAAGTGGATTATGTTCGGTTGTCCAAATATGAATAAAACCTCTCCAAAACCTTATCCGCTATCCCATATTTTTCCATTTTTTTCAACAATAATTTCCGGTCAACTGTCTCGAATGCCCTTTTAAGATCTATAAATATCGCTCCCACAATTTTTCCATCATTTATATTCTTTTTCCATAATGATATCATTTCTTGAATTGTATTCTCACACGATCTATTTTCCCTAAATCCATTTTGTTCCCCAATAAATAGACTATTTTTCTCAAAATAATTTATCAATTGCTTTGCAACAATTTTTTCTAATAACTTTTCGTATTGTGGGAGGATATTAATTGGGCGAAATTCCTCCATTTTTGTCGTCTTTCTAATTTTTTCTATTGGAATAATTTCGGAATGTTTCCATTTTTGTGGCACATATCCTCTCATAAGAGATTCGTTCATAACTCTCCTCAGTTTCTCTCCTATCGCTTCGTTTGTTAATCTCATAATTTTTGTTGAAATACCCTCACTACTTCCTTTTTTAATTGGTAACTCTCTAATTATTTCATTAAATTGCTTTGCAGAAACTTTCTCAAAACTTATGAAAGTCTTATCCGTGTATTTAGTGTTATCGATAACAGTTTGTACTGGTTTAATACTGTCAATAATCTCCCCAATACTTTTCACAAAATATCTATTGAACTCATTTGCAATATTTTGATCACCAGCTATCCATTTATCATCAACAGTCAATTTTTCAGGTAATTCATTTACATTTGACCCATTAATAAGCTGTTTTAATGTTTTCCACATTTTTTTGCTGTCTAACCTATTTTGATCTATCTCTTTATCATAATATTTAATTTTCGCGTTCCTAATTTCTGTCACAACAGTATTTCTCATTTGTCTATAATTAAACCAAGCATCTTCATTCATAATATTTTTAGCAGTTAAAAATAACTCTTGTCTCTCCCTAATTAATTTTTTTATATCAGAATTGAACCAATTTTTTGTTTTTCTATTATTATTCTTATTTGTTGATTGCTTTGGTGCCTCTTCATCTATTATTTGTATTTTTTTCCCAATAATTTCCGAAGCTTCCTGCTCCAGGTCATCATTATCATTTATTTTATTATAAGAACTAATTTGACTAGATAATTTCACTTGAAACCTATCGTCGTCGAAAGATTTCCAGTTTCGTCTCAAAGATTTTGTTTTTTTTTTACAATTTTTTCCTTTTGTATTTCGAATTCAATCATGGCATGGTCCGTTATCTCTATCTCATTACATACCCAATTCTAGAAAAGTTTGTAATAATTCCTTTGCGTAAAATGTGTCTCTATTTACATCTATATTAAAATCACCTAAACACATACAAGTATTTTCAGTCCTAAAATTATCACATATTTCTTCTATATAATCTATAAATTGCATCTCACTTGCGCTGGGAGAACGATATGTAAGTATTATAACCCCCCTGAATACATTGTCTAATATTTTTACACCTAATGACCAGCAGCTATTAACAATTTTTTTATTTACTATTATTTTATATTCAATAGTTTCATGTATGTACAGCATTACACCTCCCGTTGTTCTTTTTTCCGAATCACATCTGAAGATCTTATAGCCCGGTATACTAATTTCATTATCGTCAATTTCATGTGTCAATCTTGTTTCTGTTAGTGCAATTATTGACGGTTTTTTTACTTTAATTATCAATTCGTCTATTTCCTCTATATTTTTCAATACACTTCTAGCATTCATATATACCACCCCCAATTTATCAATTACATTAATAATTTTCGATGTTAAATTATCATAGCCCTCCCAATCCTGTATTTGTTCATAAAATATTTATAGGAAGGACACGATTTGTCTTTTACTTGATGTTTCATTGATTCGTCTGTAAGTTGTAATTTTCCTCCATGAGTTGAGCAGGTTATGCATTTAAATTCATTAGATTTACAATCTTGAGTCTTATGGTTTTGTGCACAATTGCCACATACTGTATGCTTTTTACAATTTTTAGCCACGTGGTGGAAACCCCAGCAATTGTAGCAACGATTTAGCTTGATATAATCATTTACTCTACATGTGTTCCAACCCAACGTCAAAAATCCTTTTTCCAAAATCAATTGATGAATGCAATCACTCACTTCCAGTACTACTGACAATTTGTTGAATTTGTCGACAATCCATTTGTTAATTATTCTCATCTGTTTAGCATCTACAAGCGACTCGAGTTTATTTTGCTTCAATATTTCACTGATGATTTCGTCATTCGTTTTATTTTCATAGTCCACATCCACATTTGTCATTTTAATTTTAGGCATTCTCTTCTTTGGAATCACTACAGAATAATTGTCACTCAACTTTGTTTCCATCACATCAGCAAGTTTTTGCTTTTCCTTATTGTCCTTACACTGTATAATGACTTTTCCTTTCGAAGCCTTTTTAATTTTACCTACCTCAATACCTAGTTTAGCAACATCAACATTTCTTTTCACAGCCAGTTCAGTTGCTTGGGAGTTCACTTCCACATGTGGTTTAACAATTATCACAGAGTTATTCGATGTAATAGTTTTGTATGCAGTTGAAACAGCATTGGCATTAGGTTTTTGATGGTTTCTTGATTGTCGTTTCCTTGTTGATATCTTCGTTTTCCTTGTGGCTAGTCGTCACTGGTAGCATTTGACACAGCATAACCTCTTTCATCATATTCTTCATCTCAATGAGTTCCCTTCGAATAGAGGTCAAGTCATCATTCATTTTTCTCTGCAAAATATTAATTTCCGTTTTTAAAATTTCTGCAACAAATTTTTTAAAATTATCTGGACAATTTTGAGAGTTTTTCATCGCATCAATTTGTTCACTGATACTATCTATTCTATCATTCAAAGACACCTCTCTCTCCTCATTACATCCATTATTTCCTCTCAATCTCTTTCTTTTATTTTGAATTGTTGTCATCTGATCAGAATTAACTGCGATACTTTCCTCAGAAATCGGTGGTTGATTTTTCTCATTGTCATCGGTGTTGTCAGAATCTATTAGCTCCATTATATTTCGCTGCTGTCTTTGTGGATGGGCTGGCGTATACACCGTTTCTCCTTTGCATAACACGAGCTCATCATCACTATTATAAGCTTTGTGTATTTTTTGGCATCCTGGATGAAAAAGTTTATCACATTTTTTACATTCCATTATGTCTTTTGTAATGTCCTTACGACACTTTGCACAATTTGTTTTTATGTTGGACATAATGATTAATATCAACACAGGTTATGTAACTGCTCACTCAGATTTTCACAGTGATAGTACGTTATTTACAGTTCCAAAGGCACTTTTTATTTTCACTATGATTACAGAATCACTTGCAATCCCATCTGGTACAGAGTCATATTTTTAAACGACCAGTGATCACTCTAATAACACTTTATTCATCGCAGTAATTATAGCCTCGTATTCAGAGAGAGATTTCGGGGTTTCTCCGCGCTTTTGAACATTCATTCCTCCGTTCCTAACTGAGATTAAGAAATGACACCGATGTCATTTATAAAAAATATAATACTCAATCGGTAAGCTTTGGTTTCATTACTTCATCTCAATTAGGGAGGGGAGAAATTAATTTTTGAATGAGAAGAAATTGTTCGGAGTTACTGCGCGCTTTGAAAATTCATTCCTCCTCTCCTAATAGAGATTAAGAAATGAAACCACTGTCATTTATTGAGAATATTATTCTCGATCGGTAGATGTTGCTTCCGTTCCCTCTCCGCAATTAGGGGGGGGGGAGAAATGAATCTTCCAATCAGGGGAACCCCTCCGGACTCACTCGACGCCGGAGAGCCATTCGGGATTTCTCCGCGCATTCGAAAATTCATTCCTCCGCTCCTACTTGAGATTAAGGAATGAAACCGCCGTCATTTATTGAGAATTTAATTCTCTATCGATCGGCATCGGTTTCATTCCTTCATCTTCATTAGGGGGGGAGAAATGAATTTTCTAATCGGGAAAGCCCCTCCGGGCTCACTCGACGTCGGAAAGCCGTTCGGGGTTTCTCCGCGCTTTTGAACATTCATTCCTCCGTTCCTAACTGAGATTAAGAAATGACACCGATGTCATTTATTAAAAATATAATTCTCAATCGGTAAGCTTTGGTTTCATTCCTTCATCTCAATTAGGGAGGGGAGAAATTAATTTTTGAATGAGAAGAACTTGTCCGGAGTTACTGCACGATTTTAAAATTCATTCCTCCTCTCCTAATAGAAATTAAGCAATGAAACCGCTGTCATTTATTTAGAACATAATTCTCCATCGATCGATATTGCTTTCATTCTTTCATCGTAATTAGGGGGGGAGAAATGACTTTTCCAATTGGGGGAGGCCCTCCGAAGAGCCGTTCGGGGTTACTCTGCGCTTTTGAAAATTCATTCCTCCGCTCCTACGTCAGATTAAGGAATAAAACCGCTGTCATTCATTGAGAATTTAATTCTCGATCGATCGGCGTCGGTTTCATTCCCTTCTCTCAATTAGGGGGGGGGGGAGAAATGAATTTTCCAATCGGGGGAGCCCCTCCGGGCTCACCGTTCGAGATTTCTCCGCGCTTTTGAAAATTTATTCCTCCGTTCCTATCTGAGATTAAGAAATGACACCGATGTCATTTAATAAAAATATAATTCTCAATCGGTAAGCTTTGGTTTCATTCCTTCATCTCAATTAGGGAGGCGAGAAATTGATTTTTGAATGAGAAGAACTTGTCCGGAGTTACTGCACGCTTTGAAAATTCATTCCTCCTCTCCTAATAAAGATTAAGCAATGAAACCGCTGTAATTTATTGAGAATATAATTCTCCATCGATAGATATTGCTTTCATTCTTTCATCGTAATTGGGGGGGGGAGAAATGAATTTCCCTATCGGAGGAGCCCCTCCGGTTAGTCCGCACTTTTGAAAATTCATTCCTCCGCTCCTACTTGAGTAGGATAGAATAGAATTTCCCGAAGATTCCAAAAAGCTTCATTGTTCTTCGTGCATGAAAAATGGGGATCTTCGGGAAACTCCTTGCGATCACAAGACTTTTACCGATTTATTTTTCTCCGTGTGACGTCCGTATAGAAGATCAAAAAATCAATTTAACTTTGGGATAAATGGAGAGGAGAGAAAAACGTGAATATCTCGGAAATTAGATGCGACAAAGTGGGCCCTTTTCACGTGGACGTACACATATAATTGGACTGAAATTTATAGAAATTTTTAATTTGCAATGACGAAATTCCTTGAAATTTCCGTATTACGGCAACGCTATAAAAATTCCCAATAAGTTCCCGGAATTTCTGCGAAAATATTACTGAAACTTACAGACATCATTCCTGATTTCAAGACATTCCTTTGATTTTCAGGATCATGTCACTAGAAATTTTTTACAAAATGACTTAATTTTAACATTGCTTGCTCATTGCATTTCAGAAATGCAGCTGCCTAAAAAAGACACATCGATTCCTAGGAACAACGTTTTTTTTTCTCGGTAAATACAGACAATAGAGAAATGTCAGAGTACAGTGAATAAACTTCACTCGTCAAAAACTCCATAATGGCAGAGTTAAATTCCCTGATTTTTTTTCACTCTCGATTAATTTTTTAAAGATTCAAATTGATACTTAAGTATCAATTGATTCATTCACATCGTTCCATTCCATCGGGAGATATTGTCGATTGGAGACAATTTTTTATGGTCACTGAAGAATGCAAACCATTCATTTAAATCTCGCAATAATCTGCGAAAAGTCTCATTCGTTAATCTATTATTATTGATTTAATCCCATTATGTGTATGAGATTTGTTGAGATATAATCTCTCACAAATATTGAATATATTTCTCATCAAAATAATTTGAAATTCATTCATTACCTTTGTATCACTGACAAAATATGTAATAAATGTGAATAAGATGAATTGCTCGTATTTTTTTTTTTATTAAAGATCTAGTTGTATAGAAATTCAAATAAATGATCCTCTTTCGCTCAAGACTTCATAATTCCTTCTCTCCCTCTCCTTTATGATCAACTAATTTACAAATTAAGACAATAAGAAGTTGTATGAACGAAAATGGGATAATCAAGCGGATGAGTGAATGCAAAGGAGGTTTCATGTTGGATTTAAGATTGGGAACGCATCCCTGTTATCGACTGTTTCCATGGTAATAGATGAAAATTTCTTTACCCACAGAGACGGCCTCTCGATTAGTTCATGCGCGCCACCGCTATCAAACTCTGATCGAACAGTTCCCATAAGCCTGAGCAATCTCCCCTATTATCTCTGCCTATGTTCTATACGAGTGCGAATGCGGTACTGTGTAGAATCCACAGCCGCATGCGTCTGGTTGGATAGAGTGCTAAATGGGACCCGAAAAGGGACTCCGAGGCCTTAAAAAAAAAAAAAAAAAATCTATGCCCTGATTTTCTATTCCAGTCATAACAAACAATTCCGTGTGTAAAAAATATGCACTGATTGTATGTATTTCATGCATTCCTTATTTGAGGTTAGAAATGCTTTTTTAATTCTCGTGAATTTTTTCCAAAATTAAGATAAGGATTCTGATGTCCTAACATCAACTTGAAGTACTCTCTCACCATCGATAATTTTTCACAATTCCGGGAGAAGGAAATTTCTTTCAGAACTTACTACTTTTCTCTATTCTTTTACAGAAATTCGAAAATTTTGTCAAATTGGAGTATGAGAAAACCAATAAATTTCTCTATTTTTTTCAAAATTTCCATTCGATATTTCCATACTATTTTCAACTTCCGATTCTCCAACTTTGTTTATGATACCTTTTCTCGGTGAATTTACAATATTTCCTTTCATAACCAATACATTAATGTGTACATTGACTGAGAATGCAGCATCTCTCTCTTTGCCGCGTCTCTAGAGACTATGGAAAAGTAAGTATCAAAAACCAATAAAAATAACTGTTTCATCTATTGTCACTGATCTTTTTCAGACATGAATGACTTCTATTCATTTATGCCTGATGTTCATGACAATTTTTCTGTCATTTTCAGGTTCATACCTGTACCCTGAACCTCAATCAAATCAGTTTCAAATGCAAGATTAGATTGTTTTGGAAAAGAAAATTAAGTCCATCGGAGTCTTTTGAAACAATTTTTAATTTCATTTTGACGTTATCAGATTTTTAAAAAAATGGCTAGCACAAAATTGAAGAAGATTGTCAATGAGAATTTCAAAATCCTCAATCCTCAACCACCCAATAAAAAGCTGAAAGTATATTACTGCAAACATTGCAGTAAGGAATACACGATGCATTCAACTCGACTAGCTTGTCATCTCTACTCTGAGTGTGCAGAATGCCCAACAATTATCAAAGTGGCAGTGAAGAAACTCAGTAAAAAGGTTTCTCGATCAAGAAAAAAGACGCAGTAATGGTTTAGGGATCTAAACTCCAGTTCAGACTTAGAAGTCTCCGATATATTAGAAGATTCTTCAACAGTGAAAGATCGTTCACTGAATACTTCGAGTTCTCTTGGCAACACTTCTCAGCCATCACCCTCCAACAGTGGATCTGACAAGCAAAAGAAAGCATGGAAAGTGACGGATTACTGTGACAGCATGACCAAAGAAGAGAACACCCGTCTTCAGGAGCTGTTTGCATATACGGTTTATGCAACGGGATGTCCCTTAAACATGTCAAGCAATCCTCTTTGGATTGCCTTCTTCCAAAAGATCCATCCTGCATTCGTGCTACCTTCAAGACATGATCTTTCCAACAAGCTCCTCGATCTGGCCTATGAGCGAGCGAAAAAGACCGTCAATGACAAAGTGGAATCTGCACATTGTTTGGGAATGCAGTTTGATGGGTGGTATAATTTGAGGAATAAGGGGATTATTAACGTTACTATCACAACCCCAGAGCCAGTTTTTTTTGAAACTATCGAAACGAAAGATGAATCCCACACAGGACAATACATCGCAACGAAGATTGGCGAAATAATTGATGGTATTGGACGAGACAAAGTATTTGGAGTCTGAACAGACAATGCTTCTGGTTAAGAGCTAATGAGATTGACTGATTGATAATTAGATAAACTTGAATCAATTAATCAATTTAATCAATTACTACAACATTATTTAACTTTTAATCATTTAATATGTTGTTGCTCCACGCACATTTTATTAGAGTTTATAGTGACTACGTACTGAACCTGTCAAGGTAATTCTGTGTATTTCAAGCAAGTGTTTATGCAATTTGTGCAATTTTCAGTATTACAGTACACAATATTTACAATATTTATGTTTGGTTTTCAGAGCCTGAAGAAGCTGCGATTTGCAGCGAAATGTCGCGATTTGACAATAAATTAGTATTGCTGAACTCTTCCAACATCCCATTAATTATTACTCTTATAAACTTGAATGTCGATAATGGAATGAAAAAAATGGGAAATCTAAAAATATTCGATTTCAATTCTTTTATTGCATTTTAGTTTTTCGAGGTTTTGTTTCATGAAGGCAATACTTATACCATAAAATCAAAGAATATTGAATTTCCTCTATGAAAAAAAAGTCGCACTACTTTTTATGTGAAGATTTTCAATCATTATTGAATTGGCTAGATGAAAGTCGAAAATTAAGTATGGATTAGCAGCGGTTTTCGAACGGAATGCTACAAACATGCTTTTTTCAACATTCCTTTTCTTAGAAATGAATAATGGAGATAGTTCAAACTTCCAAAAATATAATTTTTTTGCATGAAATTGATTTTCGGTGAAGTTCTGAAATCGGAAAATCGTTACAATTCAGGAAAAATTATTCTTAGAATGAAAAATGGATTATTATAGAATTATCTATATGAAAAAAGGTTGCAGTCTCGGAAAATGGCGAGTTTTCAATAATTGCATTAGTCTACTGGTAAAAAAAATTGAAATTTGATGGATAGTTCAGTAGTAATTTTTTAGATTTAATTCAGTTTGAGAGGAAACAAGCAGTTGACCGCTCCTATATTGCAGAAGGCATGTGACTGTTACTTTATGTGTTATTTGTATTTTAGTTTTTTATTTCTACCAATTCCATTGGTAGTAAGCTTCTGAATGGATCAATAGCAATTCCCTTTTTCAATTTACAGGAGAAACTATTTTCTCACGTCACATTCCTATCCCAATATAGGGAACATCAAAAATGTAAAATCGCTTATACGAAGTTGATTAATTGAAATGAATCGCTGTTGATTAATTTAAATGAATCTCCAAAACTTTGTATAAACGGGTACATACTTTTTAATTGACCTAGATAGATGACATCGAGACGAGTATTTTGAAAAACAAGTGGATATCTCGATTTTTGCATACGTTAGCGCGCGTACAAGGATTTTAATGAAAAAACAGAAAATGGGGAATATCTCGAACACTTTGTATGAACAGGTATAGATGTTTTAATTGATCTTGGTAGAGGACATCAAGATGAATATTTTGAAAAAAAAGTGCAATCGGTTGCAAAGTTTTAAAGACATTCAACATACTAGATTTTCAGAAAAAGTTGAATATCTCCGAAACTGCTGGTGCGATTGAGCCCATCTTCAACACGAACCTTTTTTATCATGGGAGGATGATTCTGTCCAAATTTCAAGTCGATATCTCGAATTTTGCACACCTTAGCGCGCGTACAAGGATTTTAATGGAAAAAACTGAAAAGGGAAAATATCTCAAAAACTTTGTATGGACGGGTATATATGTTTTTGTTGATCTAGGTAGAGGACATCGAGACGAATATTTTGAAAGAAAAACAATCTAAATCGGTCCAATAATTTTAAAGATATTCGTGAAAAACGATTTAAAAACGAATCGCTTTATCTCAAAAACTACTTGACCGATCGGGCTGAAATTGTGCACAGAGTTAGTCCTCATTAAGACCTATAACCTGACAAAATTTCAACTTTTTCTGAATTATTTTAGCCACTTTATGACTCAATTTGCAAAAAAATGATCATCAGGAAGGTGGCGGTGGACATATTCACATACAGACATGGTCGCCAAACTTCGTATTTTTACGTTTCAGACCATTCTACATCATTTCCAATGAAAATTAGAGAATGTGAAAATCGGACGATTACAAAGCTTCCATTCCGAAGCAAAAATCGTCAAGACAATCGGAAACATCATTTTGTTTTCATTTCGGATTTGACGTGGGATTGCTCTGTTATACATGTAAGTATAGTTTTCCTTTCGCCTAGCACGTGACCATGGAATATCCCAGGATTGTTTCATTCCTCGCACGAAAAACAAAAATGATCCAAGAAATGAATTTAAGAGAAGGAATTAGTCATGATTTTAAAACTATCTCAGTAATGAGTGATTTTTTAGTGAAAATATAAAAAATTGTTATTTCTTTAAGAAGGTCCCAGCTTGAAAAAGGACTTAAAATCGATTGCACGTTTCACGCGAATCAATTCGTCTCGAATCTTTTTACTGAATATTTTTCCACCCAATAAAAGCTATGCTCAATCTATGAAGCCGTGTGTGTTCGAAGGCTGATTTTGAAAAAATCATAAAAATTAAAATATCTCAAGCACCTCATAATGTCTCCCATAAGATTTGGTATCCCAAGTTTTTGAAGAGCCTTTCCCTTAATCTGTTTATTAGTCAAAAATGGATATTTAATCTTTGTCAGACATATCTCTTTCTGCAAAATCTTACTCCAATTATCACCAGATTCAAATTTCTTAATGGTTTTCATGCAACACTTGTCTATAATGTCATAACACTTCTTTTCACACTGCGCATGCACTTTTGGAACGAACTTTGATTCAACTAGTGATTCTTCACTTTCATCCATAATTTACCAGTGTACTTAGTCGACAAATATATAAAGAAACGATATTTTCATACTCAATTGATCGATGGAGATTACTTACAGTTGCTGATAAACAAGTGACGATCACACAACGTTCCGTTTCGTTGGCTGTTTATTTTCTTTCTTTGTCTCTGACTTCAAGACAAAGGATGAAGGCGGACAGCGCTCCCTCAGGATGAAACAGGAACAAATCATATTTCTCTCTGCCAAAAAATTCAGTTAATTCGATTTATTCCATATTTATTATTCAATTTTTTTTCGAAAAAATGAAGGAGATTATTCATTCTTAAGATAAAAAATGGGGGAGAATAAAAAATCAGGTATTTTCGTTGAAAGAATGTGGACCTATATATACGACAATTTGTCCTGGTCCACGTGTGAAGATTTAAAATGGGAAAAACGCAACTTTGATTATTTATAAAAATATTTATAAAGCATTATGAACTGTAAGTAAGCGAATGAATCCCGCTGTTTGAAGAACGAAATTCTGTGTCGTTTACAGGTGAACAACTTGTGCATATATTGACTTCTTTGTTGGCCCATCCCTCTCGTGCTCGCCACAGAAAATTATAAACAAACCCAATAGCACCATCTACTTTCACATCGCCCCGCGAAAAGTAGATCTTGTTCATTAATACAATTCTAAAACGTTGTTCTTTCTTTCATGGTTGAAGATAGATATTAAACAGTTATTAACAATTAAAACAATCTTCTTAAAAAATTCAGAAAACGACGCTGCGCGCGCTAACTAGGCTGGATGATATTGATATTGATAATTGCATAAGTTTTCTAATCTCAAATTCAATCTCTGCTAACGACAAAAACATAGGGTATTCGAAAAATGCAGCCAATTTTATGAAACTTTTTTCACATATTATTTAATCCATTTCGGCATCCCTTGCAAAATTTCAGAACCGTTTCGTTACGAGTGCGGAAATAAGTTTTCGTATCATGGGACCTGAAAAAGCCCATTGCGAGCAAATGAAAAAAAAAAATTTATGACAACAATATTAGCTTACAATATTACACCTCCGGAGAAATCAATAAAGAATGTCTATCGATGTGAATACATTTATTTAAGTGACTTTTGGAAAAAGATTATTTATATGGACAACCAATTTTGTTTTCGCGCAAGAATCANTCGCCGGCGAGAAAAAGTAGGGGACCGGGCCATATAAGCGCAATATCTTCAATTGATTTTCGAATTCCTCTAAAAAAAATTTTCCCACTATGACGAGTCGAGCAACGCGACAACACCACACAACAGCTGATTGAGGTCGNGTTTCGTTTTGTCCAAACTGTTTGATATTGAATTATCAGATATCATCTGAGTAAATTACCGACTGTAGAGATAACACCAGCATAGTTCCACCGCCGTGCTTTTACCGTGCACTGGCGCGGTGGATTTGAATTATAGCGCGTTAAAGGGAGACTACTATGAGAGTTTTAAAAGTCGTGGGTTATGCCGCTGGAGAAATTTTTCAATAGAACAATATCTATCTTAAACAAGTAAGAAATTGCTCTTATAGTACATATAGTATAGTTATTTTTGCTACTAAATTAGCAATACTCTTCCGAATGGTTATTTCGTACATAATTTTCTTCTATCACGTGTAATTCATTATGTATCTCATTTTATTAAATTAAATAAGTTTTTTTAAAACTAATTTTGTCCGATTTTCAACTTGGATCAATGTTATCATCGTTTCTTCTTATTCCTTTCTTCTGTACAATCGATTCTTTTCTTACGGTTCTAGCTCCCGCCTCAGCCCTTCGATACAATGTTAATAGAAAATTCATTCCTCCGATCCTTATTGAGATTAAGAAATGAAACTGCTGTCATTCATTGAGAATTTAATTCTCGATCGATCGGCATCGGTTTCATTTATTCATCTCAATTAGTGAGGGGAGAAATGTATTTTTGAATGAGAAGAACTCATCCGGAGTTACTCCGCGCTTTAAAAATTTATTCCTCCGCTCCTAATTGAAATTAAGGAATGAAACCGCTGTCATTCATTGAAAATATAATTCTCGATCGATTGGCGTTGGTTTCATGCCTTCATCTCCATTAGGGGGGGGGGGAGAAAGGAATTTTCCAATCGGGAGAGCCCACCGGGCTCACTCGACGCCGGAGAACCGCTGGGCGTTCCCCTGCGGTTTGAAAATTCATTCCTCCGATCCTTATTGAGATTAAGGAATAAAACCGCTGTTATTTATTGAGAATTTAATTCCCGATCGATCGGCATCGGTTTCATTTCTTCATCTCAATTAGGGAGGAGAGAAATGTATTTTTGAATGAGAAGAACTTGTCCGGAGTTACTCCGTACTTTGAAAATTTATTCCTCCGCTCCTAATTGAGATTAAGGAATGAAAGCGCTGTAATTTATTGAGAATTAAATTCTCGATCGATCGGCATGAGTTTCATTTCTTCATCTCAATTAGGGAGGGAAGAAATGTATTTTTTAATGAGAAGAACTTGTCCGGAGTTACTCCGCGCTTTGAAAATTCATTCCTCCGCTCCTAATTGAGATTAAGAATGTTTAGCCAAAACCCGCATTATTCACCATAATTTTGATATTGCTTCGCAAGTAAGGTTCATATTCGAGCCACACGTTAGTAATAATCTTAATCTTTCCATCGGGGCATCCTAATGAGAAATTAATTTCTGAAAATCACTCCTTGTAACATTACGCTTATGAAAGAAACGTGACCGTGTGAACTTTGATCGAAATGTTTCATGGGTTAGACACTCAAGATATTGAAAAAAAACCACAAGCCATTTATCGCCGGCGAGAAAAAGTAGGGGACCGGGCCATATAAGCGCAATATCTTCAATTGATTTTCGAATTCCTCTAAAAAAAATTTTCCCACTATGACGAGTCGAGCAACGCGACAACACCACACAACAGCTGATTGAGGTCGGTAAAGTCGGTGACGACAATTCAGTGCTGGAAGCATATGGACACGTATAACCCACGCAAACATCCATCTCACTGTTACGACCCCACCACTGGTCGAAGCGTGCAACGTTGCCCGATCAAAATTCGACTGTTACCACCGTAGTCACAAGTCCTCCAGTATTTATGAACTTTTTCTTTAATTATTGTTTTTGAGAACGGAAAAGTACGCCATGTATCTTCTAAATTAATAAGAACAATAATGTTCAACATGAATTATTTATTCGGTCAATTTCATTTTTGTTTTCAATGGAGGATGTTTACATCCTTAAGGAATGCCGCTGTCATTTATTGAGAATTTAATTCTCGATCGATCGGCATTGGTTTCATTTCTTCATCTCAATTAGGGAGAAGAGAAATGTATTTTTGAATGAGAAGAACTTGTCCGGAGTTACTCCGCGCTTTGAAAATCCATTCCTCCGCTCCTTATTGAGATTAAGGAATGAAACCGCTGTCATTTATTGAAAATGTAATTCTCGATCGATAGGCGTTGGTTTCATGCCTTCATCTCCATTAGGGGGGGAGAAATGAATTTTCCAACCGGGGGAGCCCGCTTTGAAAATTCATTCCTCCGCTCTTAATTGAGATTAAGGAATGAAACTGCTGTCATTTATTGAGAATTTAATTCTCGATCTATATAATTTAAAATAATCACTGGTGGTGGTCTCACTGGCTCGCCGAAACTTCTCCCGAATCTTACTAGAACTTAGACCCTCTTTCACGGAAGCATACTACTAGTAAATCTTCAATTGCTCTAAATAACATTCGGGAGAAAACCTTGTTATTAAATATATGATAAATATAAGATCCGAGTGATTATGATTCAATTTTAAAAGAAATATAAATGATACAGCATATTTCTGCACTGCAGTGGCGTCCCCTCAATAGCGTGCATACGAAAGATCGGCTCGCCGAAACTTCTCCCGAATCTCACTAGGCCTTAGACCCTCCTTCACGGAAGCCTACTACTAGTAAATCTTCAATTGCTGTAAATAACATACGGGAGAAAACCTTGTTATTAAATATATGATAAATATAAGATCCGAGTGATTATGATTCAATTTTAAAAGAAATATAAATGATTATATTTCTGCACTGTAGTGGCGCCCCCTCAATAGTGTGCATACGAAAGCTCTCACATACTAATTCTTTTGTTCATCACTCTGTAGAATTTCTCCACCGACAATTTGATTTGTAAAGGAGATTCCCGGCTGAGTGAAGCGGCAATTTTTTCTCTCTAAATTCTGATTCTTTTAGGATTCTTTAATGCCTAAAGGAGGTTAGGCGGTGTATATGAGGTGAATTTGAGTGTGAATTTCTGTGGTTCCCGGTAGCTTAGTCGGTAAGAGTGCCCGGCGCGTATCTGGGAGACCCGGGTTCGATTCCCGGCTGGGTGAAGCGGAAATTTTTTCTCTCAATTCTAATTCTCTTAGGATTTTTTTTCACAAAAACTAATAAAAAAATCTTTAAAAAAAGGAAAGAAAAAAAGAAAAAAAAAGGTCTCCCACTCTTACCGACTAAGCTACCGGGAACTACAGAAATTTACTCTTAAATTCACCTCATACACCGCCTAACCTCCTATAGGCATTACAGAATTCTAAGAGAATTAGAATTTACAGAGAAAAAATTTCCGCTGCACCCAGCCGGGAATCGAACCCGGGTCTCCCAGATACGCGCCGGGCACTCTTACCGACTAAGCTACCGGGAACCACAGAAATTCACTCTCAAATTCACCTCAAACACCGCCTAACCTCCTTTAGGCATTAAAGAATTCTAAGAGAATTAGAATTTAGAGAGAAAAAATTTCCGCTTCACCCAGCCGGGAATCGAACCCGGGTCTCCCAGATACGCGCCGGGCACTCTTACCGACTAAGCTACCGGGAACCACAGAAATTCACTCTCAAATTCACCTCATACACCGCCTAACCTCCTTTAGGCATTAAAAAATTCTAAGAGAATTAGAATTTAGAGAGAAAAAATTTCCGCTTCACCCAGCCGGGAATTGAACCCGAAGTAGTTATCAGCAACCACAGCCGATGGAGAAGGTTTCTAGGGCAAACTGCCATCGATAAAATAGATCCCATAACGATGATTATTTGCTTTTTATTTTCAAATTCAAATTTCAAAATTGTGGTGAATGGGTTATTACGTACTGTTTATCACGTACTTTTTGTCCGATAAGTATTTTACTATGATTATAAGTATCGATCAAGGACTATGAATAGAATTATTCCCATATAGATCCGAACAAGCAGGGTTGTAGCCTTTTTTGGCGGAAGCCATGTGACAGTTACTTTTTTTGTTTTGTTTTCTACCAATTTCATTGGTAATATCCTTCCCAGGGTCTTTCAACTCTATGTCAAAAATTGAAGCTCGGGGGAGGGGCTAAAATAGTATAAAATGCTGCTGTTGAGGTCGTCACCAGCCTCACGCGCAGGCGCAGTCCTGAAATATCTTCACTTTTGGGCGGCAGTATTCAAGTTACGATTTTCAATTCTCAAAAACTATGGGAATCTCGGAGTTTCAGTGTTGATTTTGGGAGCGTAGGGGTAATGCTGAGTATTTTCTCTGCATTATCGAGATGTCCGGGAACCAAAGCAAGTCCAAAAAGTCGAAGTGCATCGTGCACGGTTGTGAGTGTCAAACTCCAACCCACTATAATCGTATTGCAACTCGCGAGTGGGTTGCAAAGAAGTGGATATTGGCGATTAAATCACCTTTGTTAGAAGGCGTAAACATTGCAGACCTGAGCAAATACTTCGTTTGCTCAGCACATTTCACAGCCAGTGATTATTCGACAAATACATCAAAACGAAAGCTTCATATACATGTCGTCCCCACTCTAAATCTACCAGCGCCTTCTGGTAGTAAAGAAGAAAGTCGAGATCTCATCCAAGATGCGATGATGGGACTCAACATCGAAAATTTAAGGGACAATCAGGCATCTGGTGAATGTATTCTTCTGGATCCAGCTCAGTCACGTATGAAAACATTCAATAAAAAAAATCTAGCTCTTTCTTCAAGAAATTCTATTGAATTTCTATTGGAACTCTATAAGCATTCTATGGCGATTTTATTGAACTTTTGTTGAAACATGCTTTTAGTTTTTTGCGTCAATTCTATTGAATGGATCTGGATTTATGTTCGAATTTTTCTATTGAGATTTTTTATATTGAAATTTTTGGGCATGAATTTCCTAAGTTTCTTTCATTCTGATTCTGTAATGCAGAACAAAACAAAATACAGCATGAAAAACTTGGATAATTTACGTCTAAAAATTTCAATAGAAAAATCCTCAATGGAAAAATTCAAACAGAAATCCAAATCTATTGACTTTTTCAACAGAAGTTCAATAGAATTGCCATAGAATTTCCGTAGAGTTCCAATAAAAATTCAATAGAATTCCATGAAGAAAGCGCTAGGCTGTTCTATCACTTTTTTTCCATACGTGGTGTCAAGCAACTCCAATCATTTCTGTTCATTCTCTTCAAGCACAACCAGCAATTCAAGAACCACCAGCAGTTCAGGAACCATCAGCAGTTCAGGAACCCCCAACAGTTCAGGAACTACTGGCAGTGCAAGACCTACCAGCAGTTCCGGAACCACTGACAGTGCAAGAATCACCAGCAATTCAGGAACCACTGGCAGTGCAAAAGCCAATACCACCAGCACTGCAAGAACCAATCTCACCAGCCGTGCAAGCTTATATTGATAAGATAACGAGAGAGAATGAAGATTTGAAGAGGAAACTGAGAAGTGAGCGTCAAAAATCACGGAAGTACAAGAACAAACTTGTGGCAGCGAAAGAAGTTCTCAAGGAGGACTGTAATACGAAGTGGGAGAAATTGAATGATGCTCAGAAGACTATAATCAATTCGCAACTTAGAAATGCTAGCAGGAAACCGAAGGTATGCACTCGCACACGTGCATTTTCTCATTGCCTTCGTAAACTTCGATCCAATTAGGATGTATTGTGATTTGGAATCAGAACTGAATACTTAAGTATTTCTCAATGTTGTTACAGGGTCGAAGATACACTGATAAAGACAAAGCGATGGGACTCAGTATAGCGAAGCGATCAACTTCGTTCTATAACTTCCTGTCGTCACATATTGTCTTGCCTGGAAAAACGACGAACAATTCAGTGCTGAAAAAAATTCCCTGTTTCACAGGACTCACCGAAGTTGTCCTACAAAAGATGAAACAACTTTCAGAACAATTGGATGAAAAAGAGAAATTAGTTACGATTATCTGGGATGAAGTACACCTGACGGCGCATGTCCAGTATGACAAATCACAAGACATGATAGTGGGATTCGAGGATTGAGGACACAGAAGGACTTCGAAATTTGCTGATCATGCTATCGAGTTCCAAATACGTGGGATCAACTCTGGATGGACACTACCTATTTTCTACGGCTTCTGTGACGCTCTTACAAGCGAGCCAGAATTGATACGGTGTATTAAGGAGGTGGTGAATGCTGTTGAAGCTGCAGGGTTTCACGTTTTGATTACTGTATATGACCAATCACCCACTAATAGGCGAGTAATCAAGAATCTTATTGTACAATCTAATGCCAAACGCAGGAAGGATGGACGTCCCGAGCGTAAGTTAAGAGAAATTATTATAAATCTGAAAAGGGGAAAAAATATTAGAGAGGAATCGGTTCCGTACCTCCGAGCTGGGTAGCTCGGGGCCGGATCCGGTGAGAATCTGAAAAGGAATCAGGAACCCTACCCTGCCCACTCATTCACCCAGTATCATAAACAAAACTTCATTGCAAGCGATACTTCTGAGATTGGTGGAAACGAAATTATCCATGTAATGGATCCTCCTCACGTAATGAAGGGCACTCGAAATAATATGGTAACAAAGCACCTAGAGATGGATTTTGACACGAACACCTCAAGGAAGAGGAAAAGGAGCGAAGGAATCGATAAGACAGAGGATAGAAGAAAGAGGAAACTGGCATGTTGGTCAGTGATTGAGAAGGCCTATCAGATCGACCAAACGTCTCATGGTTTTAATCCAAGAATGCCCAAGTTCACTGATAAACATGTTTTTCTCGACAAGATGAACAAAATGAGAGTAAAGCATGCTGCACAGGTGCTAAGTAGTTCAGTAGCACAATATATCGAATCATTCACTGAAACAGGTGAGTTATTCCCGTTCACTACAAATCATATCCTGAATTCGAAGCATCAGATGAGTCATTTCATTCAGTATCATTTTTATTCAATATCATCGAATCCAATAGAGGTGGATGATTTTTTTTTGTCGAATGAAATGAGAATCACACGAAAGATATTGACGAAAATTTCACCATCTCTGCCAGCAGAACATCAATTGTACGTGGATGGGACAGACTGCAACCTCGTGTGCCTAGTTTAATCATAAATTTATTGTTAATTGGTTTAAGCGTATTGCCTCCAGTGATACATCAATGGGACAATATCAATCGCTCCTCTCGACTGTTGACAATGTTTTAGATATCTCTGAATGTAAAATTCTAATCAAAAAAAGTCGAACGCCGAAAGTCGAACTCAAAATAGCTCGAATGAGGACGAACTTCGGCGAGGACACCGACAGATGGCATTGAAAAAAAACGGGCACAATAAGGGCAATCTTCATAAATAATTTCGCAAAAATGGGCGCGACTTTTGACTAGCATTTCTAGCCTGAAATAAGGAAAGAGCAAATAATTCGTAAAAATATTTTTTAGTTCTCATTCTCAGGCAATGTACACATTAATATATTAGTTATGAAAGGAAACATTGCAAATTCACCGAAAAAAAGTATCATAAACAAAGTTGGAGAATCGCAAATGCAAAATGGTATGGAAATATCGAATGAAAATTTTGAAAAAAATAGAGAAATTTATTGGTTTTTTCATACTCCAATTTCACAAAATTTTCGTATTTCTGTAAAAGAATAGAGAAAAGTAGTAAGTTCTGAAAGAAATTTTCTTCTTCCAGAATTGTGAAAAATTATCGATGGTGAGAGAGTACTTCAAGTTGATGTTAGGACATCCGAATCCTTATTTTATTTTTGGAAAAAATTTACGTGAATTAAAAAAGGATTTCTAACCTCGAATAAGAAATACATGAAATACTTATAATCAGTGCATATTTTTTACACACGGAATTGTTTGTTAGGACTGGAATAGAAAATCAGGGCATAGATTTTTCCCACGTTTTTGTTTATGATAAATGGAATGGGTAATCAGTGTATATTTTTTTTACACAGATATGTTTATATTGAATGAAATGGGAAATTATTCGTTAGTGATAAGTGTTAAAAATTGGCAAGATGGTTGAAATAGTTCATAGTTAAATAAACTTGAATATCAATCGTGGAATGAAAGAAATGAATCTCATATTCTTCCAAATCATTCGGACCTAATTCTAAGTTGCAACTATTAAAATATTCGTGTTCCATTTTTTCATTCAATTTTAGTTCAACGGTTTGTTAAATGAAATCAATAGTTATTTTACAAAAGCAAAGAGTAATGAATTTTATACATGACACAAAAAAGTCTAAATTTTTTTTATTTGAAGAATTTCTATCATCTAACTCCTTCATTGAATTGGCCAGTAACAGTTCGCAAATAAAGACATTCCGCGAATAATTGCCTTTTTCAACATTCCTTTTGCAGGAATGAATATGGAAATGCTCTAAACTTCTAAAGACATAATTTTTTTTGTATTAAATTGATTTTTGTTGAATTTTTCGGGATTTAGAAAAAAAATAATTCCTAGAGTGAAAAATTAAGTATTATTGAATAAGGTAATTAAACTGTTGAAGAAAAAATAAAATTCCATGGATCTTTTAGTAGTAAATTTCAGGCAACAAGATATTTAATTCAGTTTGAAAGAGCAAGCAATGAAGTTCACATTTCATGACAGTTACATGGAATTCAATACATTTTTCGATCCAAGTTACTAGAATTCTCATTTGAAAAATAATTACTCTGTTCCAAATTGCTCTGTATTTTTTATTGATAAATAAATTATGGTTGTCTTTGTTATATACAAAATCTCTAAAATTTAAAATCTCTTCTATTAAATTTTATTTAATTTTCGCTAGACGTATCGAGTCGCCGCGTCTCTCGGACGTCCGCGCGCTGACCTCGAGCGTCAGCAACTTTCGGCGCGCGTGACGACTCCGAGCGTCAGCGGAGACTCTTCGGGCGCGGTGACTAATCTAGACTCGCCATATCACATTTACCTTACGAATAGTCTCGTGCGCATCAAATTAAAATGGCAGCATTTCCATACGTGAAGTATCACGCAGAATTTTATTTCTATCCCCATTTCGCACGTGAGCGCAAAATTTGACGATGAAGCGCTCATCCCCAATGGGTGCGTCGAAATGAAGAGCGCTCGAGACAATAGTCAGTCACGATTTTACCATCAAGGGAATAACATAAAATTTGGCTCCTGCACAATTTTTCCTTCGCACCCAACAACGCCGTGTACGTTTCCCTTAGTCTTGGGCTTTAACCGTGCGGTAAACCGACTTGAGTGCGCGTCCGGAATAACTGCAGTAATAATTTCGATCCGCGACAATTACGCTCAACTTCGTAGTCGCGCAAGTTAGAGCACATCATACACGCGTGTGTCACTGGTTGGACTCGTTTGCAAATGCTACCATTAGTTATTAGATTAAAATTAAGTTAACTGAAATCGAAGCTAACCTTTTAATAATACGTGAACCAATTCTTACTGGAATTTAGTGAACTTTATCAACTTATTTGACTTAATATCTCCGAAATAGTGAAATTAATCTAAAATTGAGTGACTATCCAACTAATTAGGATTCGCCGCCTCCCGTCTATCCGAAGATCATCGAAGGACGTTTTCGCCGACTATATCAGTTTTGTAAAGTACCAAAATAAGGATGAGCCTAATTATTTCCACATTAGATTTTCCGGGACAAATCTTCGGCCGCTCTCAATTTCAATCAAGTCAATCAATTTTATATGCGCTAATCGTCCAGTATCGAATTCCAGAATATTGCGAATTGTGTCAATTAGTTAAATAAATTACTAGTTTAATTTGTTTTGATTTAAAGTATAATGTTCCGAGATCATATATTTCTCAATTTAACAAAAGTGCTTTATTCATCGGGCCATTAAAGTTTTAACGGGAACTCACTTCGGTTTATAAATTATTTCATTTGCCCCTCAATATTCTCCTTCGTACCTCTAACTATTTACATATCCAACGACACGATTCAGTAAGAAGCGCGTAGCACTGAAGGTAAGGCGCCATAGGGATTAGACTCTCAAGCAAAGACCATGTAAGTCTTGTGAGAATAGTCCAAAATTTTATTTGTTGTGAAAATTATCGGACCTCCGTCCGATTTATAACATCTTAATCCTTTTTTCAACTTTTTAAAGGTTGCATTTACTGACGTTTTCTTCAAACAAAGATGATTAAAATCAATAGTTAAATTTATTTTTCTTTGAATAAATAAAAATAATATTCAACTTCAATACAGTGTCCAGTGTCCAAGTATTACCCAATAGTAAAATATAAGCAAGATAAAAGAAAAAAAAGAACAGTATCCAAATTCAAAATTTATATGTGTAAAAAAAAATCTGTGACTGATTTCGTAATAGCTGAGAATTGGAATGATCATATTTATGTCATTTGATCTGCATCATTATCATGAATTTATTTTAACTTTTAATTATTAATTTTGTGCTGAATATATGAGGTGTTCATATGTGATCATATGACTCACAAATTAAGTGAATTACCGAATGAGCTAATTAGAAAAATTTACAAGTATTGACACGCATTTTTACTAGAGTATCAACGATCATTGAATTTCAGAAATTTACTCTCTGAATTCCGTTCGAGAAAATAATTTTATGATTAAAATGTTAATCCGTGATCATAGCAATTTGCAGATGAGTATTTAATTGCAATATGAAGAATTAACAACTAATAAATTGGAAAATACCATTTTCATCATTCGCATTGCTTTTTGCAACGAGAACGAGTACGAACAAGACATTAAATTTCTTTGGCATGAAATTAATTTTCAGTGAAATTCCGGCAGCGGAAACATTCATAAAAATCCAAGAAAAAATACTATTACAATGATAATCAATTTTTCACTTCGAGAGTGTGACGTATTGAGATCGATCAATACGTCGATTTAGAAAATAATTATATAATATAATAGTATAATGCTGGATGGTGGGAACGAGAAATAGGATTTCTCTTTCCTATCATCCAGACACTGGTCGGCAATCCCACGGTGTCATTTGGACACCGTGGTAAGCAGTCCCACGGTTTTTCAGGAGTCCAGTTCAGAAAGATGAACTGTTTGACTGTTAGAGTTTGTGTCAGTGATGACACGAGACAGTGTTAGTGAAGAAAACCGTGAGACTGCTTAGTTCAGCAAACTGGGGGCTTTGCCAAGTTTTGAGGACTCCTTTAGAGTCAGAGTACGATCAGGAGCAGAGTCGAGCGGACCTCTAGCTGAGGCCTTCAGCCAACAAATCGAGTCGAAGTCCCTAGTCGAGCCGTAATAACGCGTTATACCAACCCGTAATTAAAAAAATTGTGTATTTTAAACCATTAGTGAATATACTATCCTTTTACCGATTAAATACGCGAGTGTTTATTCCGAACTTCATAGATAATATCCCCGATACCTATCCTACCATCCCCACGAATGAGCGAATCCCCCAGGGAGTTACCGCAGAAGTTAGCTGAGGATTAAGTGGCCACACCAAAGGATTACAGTGCAGGAATATGTGAAAAAGGTGTAGTGTTAAAGGAGATTCCACGCACTGACGGTGATAGCCGAAGGGAAAAGGACTACCATTTACTGAGTTTTACCTTCGGGTAAAACTCATAACGTCACAAGAGTGAAAAATCGGAGGCTATTGAATTGTTTACATAAAAAATAATCATGGTCGTAGTCTACTTTGGTAAGTTGACTTTCTATTTGCCATTTTTAAGATTTTTTAAATGTTCTCTAATAGTTATGGGTAAATAGCAATTGAAGTGTTGAAAAAAAAAAAAATTTCATGCTCAGTTTAGTAGCAATTTTTAGAGGAGAGACATTGATTTCAGTTTGAGAAGGAAAAGTTATGACATTTCAAATTCCACTGAAAATTCAAAAGAAATCAACACTTTTTAATAGCATGAAGATAGAAATTCTCAAGTTACATGAATTTTCAACCGCACAATATTTACATTAAAATTTTTTATTAAGAATAAAAGGCTGTAACTCAACATTCCATGACAGCAAAGAACAAGAATTAGAATGTTTATGCAATTACTTATATGAATTTTCAATTCACAAAAAATGAAGGAGCAGAAGTCAAATTGTAATTTTAAGTTCGAATTTTGAATTTGAAAAATATTCTAAGGAATTCCAAGTACGGAACGATGATATGAACAACAGATTAATTGAATTGCCGAGCGAACGGATTAAAAAATTTCATAGCAACGTTGGGGTGCGCTTTAACCAAAGTTTTACCAAACATTGACTTCAAGCAATTTACTCCCTGAATTATGTTTGAGAGGAAGTTGAGAAAGGAGTCACAATGTGAAAAAAATTTAATTGCTAATAAGTTGGGATATATTATTTTCGTTAGTAGTATCGCTTTTTGCAATGAGAATGTTTATGAACAATGAACATCATTGCCGCAATTGCGTGATGAAAATGAAAAGACAACCTTTCAGTTTGCCTGAGGTAATAATGCAAAGTCTAAACTATTGAATGTAGAAACATGAAAATTTTAGGGCAGGTTCTATTCCTGATGTGAGCATTCATTGAGAAAATATTTTGGAAAATGAAGGGATGTGTTTCTTCATGAAATTCAGCTCTAGGAACTTCAAGAAAGTTTGCAGAATCCTTGCAAAATCAGAGAACCGTCGGTCTTTTCTGAACATAAAATAGTCTAGGAGTTTTTCAAAGAATTCAAAATATAAGGATTTCTGAAGAAACTTCAGAAAATCCAGAGGTTTTTCGGAAAGTAGAGAAAATTAGGTATTTCTCAAATATTTGTGATTTTCGACAAAAAACAATGGGAGAACAATCTATAAAAAAAAAGCCGGAATTTTCCTAATAAAATTGATGAGAAGGAGGAACGTGACTCCGAACACTGCACTTTGATTGAAATGAAAAAGCAAGAAATTACTTGATAGCTCGGATTTTTTCAAAGATTTCAGCACAAATTTTCAAGATTCTTAAAAAAAAATCACAAAAATTTTGGGGTTTTAGGAAAAATTTTGAAAAAAAACAGTGAACAAGATCACAAAATGAGTGAAAAAGTAAAAATTGTGAAAAAGATAATGAAATGAGGCCAAGATAATCCAAATTAATGAATAATCATCAGACTTGGTCATATAATTTTTCAAAAAGAAAAATAATTGAATGCTTTCGAAAAGTAGTAACGGAGAATGAACGGGGAGACAAAGATTATAAAATTCTGGGATGCGAGAGCACTTTGATAATTATTGTTTTGCACTCTAAACAGAATTTCACGGAAATTCAGAATCAATCACGTATTGAAATATTGAAATCGAACAGGTGATGAACCGAAACGCATTCTTTCCATTGATTTCAATACTCAGTACAATAAGATCCTAATGAATCATTAATTTTGACAAGAAATAAATGAAAGAAAACAGGAAAGGACATCAACGTCGCGGCCGCGGCGGCACTAGTTGTTTCATTGGGGCCAGGACTGGAATT
This sequence comes from Diachasma alloeum, assembly GCF_001412515.2. NCBI lineage: Eukaryota > Metazoa > Arthropoda > Insecta > Hymenoptera > Braconidae > Diachasma > Diachasma alloeum. Next base: position 31,441 of record NW_021681834.1, on the reverse strand, counting down.
CTGCACGCAGTGTTGCCAGGTCAGTGATTTTATCACCAGATTTGGTGATTTCGTATGGGCATCTGGTGACAGGAATTTCAGGTCGTCGGGGGGGCTCCGTTCGTACTTCTACAACTGTACATTTGGACAACTGTACAGGGCCTAGTGAGAAATGAGATGAGACAACTGTATAGAAAATCAACTGTCCAGAAAAACATCTGTGCAAAATGACGACTGTACGCGAACCTTTCGTCCGTCAAATAGTGTCGGTAAAGCAGGGAATCAATTTTTCTTAGCCGCCATCGGTCACAAATATTACCGCCAATAAAAATCGAGTGATAGCAGCATTCACTTCATTAAGAGGAAGAACATTGTTGGCCAGGGACGAATGAATACGCCTGAATAGTGGGGTCCGTGGGCCTGAGTTACCTCCACGCAACAACGACAAATCTAGCGACCCATTTGATGATTAATGAGCCACAATGAGCAATGCTCGATAAGAAATGAAATATAATTGATTATTAAAAATGGATGGCCAAATAACATGCAATTTTCTACATTCGCTATTCTGTTTTTGTAAATTTGTTTTTTCTCATTTGTTAATCTATCGGTCACTTATTCTCTATTGTGTGTACATGACCATATACGGTTAGACGCCCCAGCTAGATATATAAACTTATCACTGAAAAAAATAAAGAATTAGAAAATATATAAATTACTGTTTCATCAATTCGTTGATCACTGTAGGGACAATTGATGATACATATCCGCCGAAGTAATAATCATTTTCAAGAGGAACACCCAAAAAAAAGTCGGACTGAATCAGACCGAAAAATCGGTCTGAATCAAGTCGGATTGAATCATGCCGGGAATCGACTTGTTTCATGTCGATTTGACGACATGAATCAACTCGGACTCGGACAGATGCAAACCAGAATATCAGTCTGATTCAAGTCGATTTTTCGACTTGATTCAGGCCGACTTCGGTTTGATCCAGGTCGATTTTTCGGCCACTAGCGGTCACTTATCCTCCATTGTGTGTACATGACCATATACGGTCAGACGTCCCAGCCAGATATAGACTTATCAATAATAAGTCACTGAAAAAAATTGCGAATTAGAAAACGTATAAATTACTATGTCATCAGTTCCCGGTGGCTTGACGCAGTGGGAAAGTTCGTTGCCTCACATGCGAAAGGTTCCGAGTTCAAATCCCGGCCGGGTAGAATGGTGCGATCTAATCATTTAAAGGCTTGATCATCATTGCAGTATACCCTAACCGGGTCGAAGCGACGTAAAATAACGATAAAAAAAAAGTTTCATTAGTTCGTTGATCACAATGGGCACAATTGATGATACATATCCACCGAAGTGGAAAGTTACTCCCTTTCCTCCCGCTCATCAATGAGCAAAATACGAACTTTTCTTTGCAGGCGTGTTAAAAAATCGCATGTTCACCTCGGACGTAAAGTCTTGACTTGCCGTCCTTGATGCACAACATACTTTTTTTTAATACAAAATTTTTTTAAATTAATAAATATTCAATTCCAATTAATAACAATAGATAAGGTTCAACAATACCTACATGTCAGGGAAAAAAATCAATTCTATAGATTGATTACCGAACAATTAAAGAAAAATGTGTTTACATAGGCGCTCACATACGCATATACCTATGGATACCGTGTAAAAATTGTATTTTCAGACTTTTTGGATCATAATGGATCGATTTAATAAGAGAAATCCAAAACATAAATTTGAGCGATTACAATACTTTCATTCGGAATAAAAAATTGAAGATAAGTTATTAGCACAAATAACGGAAGATTGATTGCGCGGAGTAACCCCGAATAGTTCTCCGGCGTCGAGTGTGCCCGGGGAGCTCCCCCGATTAGAAAATTTATTTCTCCCGCCCTAATTGAGATGAAGACATGAAATCAACGCCTATCGATCGAGAATTAAATTCTCAATGAATGACAGCGGTTTCATTCCTTAATCTCGAGTAGGAGCGAAGGAATCAATTTTCAAAAGCGCGGAGAGTAGTATAGCTAAGCGGATTCTGGATAGCTTCGCGAAATCACCACCGGGGGGCGCTACCAACGTGGAAGGTCCTGGAATGGTGGCGCCACCGTCGCGGAATTTTCTAGACGGATGACGTCATCGATGAGTTACCTCATCAACTCGGGGGCGTGGTGGGGGTACTTCATGAGTCCTGTTGAGACTTGTATGGAATATGATACTAGTGGCGGCGCCACCGTCATGGAATTATCTAGACGGATGACTCATCGACTCGCGTGGTGGGGGAACCGTCCTGCTGGAACTTGTATGAAATCTGATGACTTGTTGAAACATGCATGAAATCGGATATTGGCGCCACCGTCGCGGAATTTTCTAGACGGATGACGTCATCGACTCGCGTGGTGGGGGAACCGTCCTGCTGGAACTTGTATGAAATCTGATGACTTGTTGAAACATGCATGAAATCGGATATTGGCGCCACCGTCATGGAATTTTCTAGACGGATAACTCATCGATTCGAGTGGTGGGGGAACTATCCTGTTGGGACTTGTATGATGACCTGCTGAAACTCTCATGAAATCGGATTTTGGCGCCACCGTCGCGGAACGGTCGAGAAGGATGACGTCATCGATTCGAGTGGTGGGGGAACCGTCCTGTTGGGACGTGTATGAAATATACTGACCTGTTGAAACATGCATGAAATCGGATATTGGCGCCACCATCGCGGAAGGTTCTAGACGGATAATATCGTCGATGAGTCATTCTGACTGATGACTCATCAAGTCAGGGGGTGGTGAGGGGTACTTTTCTCGAATTTTCTAGACGTATGACATAATCAATTCGGACCGTTGGCTGATGACTCATTGACTCGGGGGTGGTGGGGATATCCCGTAATTCCTGTTGGGATTTGTATGAAATATGATACCGGTGAGAACTCACATGAAAGAGGATATTATAATGAGTCATAGCTTTCTTAGAATAAAAATTATATCATTACGTATTTTTTTCGAGAATATTCTCAATTATTCGAGAATTTTCCATGACGGTTCAAATCGGGTGGGGTGGGGGGAAGCGGTGGGTTTTCTATAAAACCATCAGACTCCACCGGATTCGGCTTCACTTGAGAATTTGAATTGTTACCTGTACGATCGGTAGTTCTCGTGGGGGTAATTATAATGCTGCTGTTGGATGTTCAAGGTTTTCAACACCCAACTCGGAAATTTATTGTAAAAGAACTGGCAGTTCAAGCAGTTGGAAAACATGAGTGTGCTTGTCTGCTTTTCCAACCCCCATGGATGGAATGAATTATCAGCAAAATACCAATGAACCAATGAATGGATTATTAATAATCACTATGGGATCGCATGGAAAATAGGATTCATTCCATATGATGAGGTTCAAGATACGATTACACAAATTACAGAAAGAGTAACAATTATCTTCGTGAATGGACTGCAAAGAAACAATGGTTACAATCTTACAGTGACAAAGTGATAATCGACTTGAATGATTTGGGGTGCTCAACGGCAAAAGATATAATTACCCGCAGATGTTGGAATCACCGAGAGCACAGTCTCATTGAGAATTACACCTGTACATTCGAAAATTGTGAGAAGCTGATGAAATGGTACATGAAGTACTTCGATTCGACTTTGGATTCAATCACTGCTGTCTTCGATTGGATACGGGATATGCAAATGCTGCCAACAGATTCTACACATTTCCTGAAGAGATTTCTCTTGAAATTTGCATGGCAACACATTGACGAATTATGGGAGACTGAAAGAGAGGTTGAAAAATATGCGCGAAATTAACGAGTACCGCCGATGTTATCAACATCATCCAACTTCGATTCATGGAGGAGACGTTGTGGATGGACCTGTACCACTCGTAAAGAATTGTCTCGTTTGTCAATTATCAGATTGGATAATTTTTTCATAATAATTAGAAATGATTATTGATACCTTTATATTCCATACAATGTTTAGTATTTATTCGTGAACAAAATAAAAAATAAATGAATAGCAAAAAATAAGATGAACTCGCCTTTATATTTTTCAACTTGTGAAAATTGATGTCGAAAAAATCTAATGGGGTTTGCACCCGCAATTCAAATACACGCCTGGAAGACTGTGAGGTTTTCCATCTTTTCTCCACAGGAGTATTCATCATCATAATGATTATTGTATTATTATAAGATCCAGAATATAATGGATGCTTATTTTCATCAATGGACAGAGGGGTAATTTGGTGGGGAGGATTCAAATAGAAGAGTAAATGATTCAAACAGAAAACAACATGAGATTTTGTTATAGGAATTTATTGACATTGATTATCTTTATAATTGCTCGTCAATTTAAGGTCTAGTCATACAAAAAACTCGTTTAGTTTGATTGATTCTCGCTTCAGATTTCAATGAAGTTGAAGAGCGTTCCCTTACCAAGATATTGGAGTTTGATTTTCTTCTCTGAAACAGCATTCTGCAGCTTCTCATAGAAAGCCTCATCACTCAGGATCACTTTCACTACCCGCTCTGGTAAGAAGACTGTGAACTTGCCAGCGATGGTGATGACGATGCTTGGTCCGATTTTGGTTGGCACTTTCCTGACAGCTGTGATAGAATACACGATGTTAGGATCCAACTCAATCATCTTCATTTGCAAGAAATTCTTGCATGCAGCATCGTTAATTGCAGAGAAATCCATTATATCAGTATAACTGAAACAATCAAGCAGAATGGTAATAGTATCATGATTGTATGCTTTTCATCACAATATTTACACTACATGTATGAAAATATACTTACTGCTGTAGTTAGTTTGAAGATCGAGATATTTCTTCTCGAGATTCTTTTTTCCCAACTAAACACTTCGAATATCAGTGATGAACTGCTCTCGAAATCTTTCTGCGGGTTTATATATGCTAATCTTATGAAAGTATGACGTCATGCCACTCTAGAATCTTTGAGAAGACTCTTGCGCCATCTGGAGACTTCGCGAATTGCATTGAGGGTATTCTTGGTGATGAATCATCGAAGAAATGACTCATTCCCTTATCAAATATGACATCATCCCACTCTAGAATCTTCGAGAAGGCTCGAGCGCCATCTGGAGACTTCAGAAGTGATCTCGAGACTGTTCTAGAAGTTTCGAGAGTGAAATCTGAGACGCTTCCCCCCCTTCAGCTTATCGAATTTATTTCTCAGGATTGTTTTTTTTATCGATGACTCATTCCCCGGGGATATATTAAGGAGGAGAACAGCCGGGAGTTGCTTAGTGCTCATTCTCTCTTGAAATGGATGATCTGAGAAAAAAATTATTGCGAGTCTTGAGAGAAGCATATCGTATGCTTCCTCACACTTCACCCGATCAGGTAGAGAATCTAAAGAACTTGACAGAGAAAAATATAAAACTTCTGAATAAATATCTCCGGAGAGTAAAATCAAGTGGTGAAAAAAGTGGCCTTCAAGCGACGATCGAGGAATTATTATGGTTTAGGGAAGCTTTCAAGTTGCACTTGAAGCATGGTGGTGGAGCAAAGAGAAAAAAATCTGTGAGGAAGATTTCAAACCGAGTACAATGGAAGGATCTACAATCGGCATTCAGAGACCGTATTAGAACAGGAGTTGTAATCAATTTAACTCACAAAGACATCAGATCATTTCTACAGGATTGTAAGGTGCTACTTCTTTCGCATTTGAAGGATATTCTAGCTGATCAGGATAGTTTGAGAGTTAATTTTGTGCTCTCATGCAAATTCTCTACTGTACGATTAGATGAGGTTCAAGAAGAAACGAAACACTTCACTACAAAAAACCGGGAGATTCTTCAGGCAACAGATTTAAACGACTGGTTCAAAGCATCCGTCATTGATGATGTCATCCCAAAGCAAGAAGATTTCCAGGAGACTGGTTCCGGTTGGACATTGACGGAAATCATCAATTTGATGATCAATATTAACAAATATGAACCTCTCAAAGGTTCAACGTTCATCGAGTTACCAAAGGACATTCAAGCGAAGAAAGCTGTTGTTAATATACAAAATAGTGATCAGTTCTGTTTCTTGTGAGCGGTTACAGCAGCTCTTCATCCAACAAACGTTAATGCAACTCTACCAGGTTTATACCCCGATTTTCGTAATAAACTCAAATATGAGGGACTCAATTTTCCAATGACGCTCAAAAGTATCCCCAAATTTGAAGAAATGAGTGATCTGAGTATCAGTGTTTATGGAATTGAATTGTACAGTCGTAGCAATACAATCTTTCCTGTCTATTTGAGTAAGAGAATCACCGATCGAGAGACAATCCACCTGCTAATGGTTGAAAACAATCTGGATAAACCGGACACATCAGTTTTTTATTTCGCATGGATTCGCAATATATCGCGTTTAGTTAGTTCCCAAATTTCTAAAAGCAAAGGTTTCACATGGTTATGCGATCGATGCCTCTGTCACTTTAGATATCAAGATTCGTTTGAGAAACACAAAGAAGATTGTGCAAACTTGAATAAAGTACGGATGATAATGCCTCAAGAGAAGGATAAAATACTCAGCTTCAAAAATTTCAAACATGCTGAAGCTGTACCATTTGTTGTCTATGCAGACTTAGAGTGTATCATAGACTTAACAGAAGATGATCATATTCCCCATAGTGCTGCATTCTGTGTGAAATGTGCTTTCGATGATTCGCTATCAGAATTTAAAATTCGGCGAGACGTTGATTGTATTGAGTGGTTTACAACAGAGATGAAATTGTTAGCGTATAAAGTAGATGGTCATTTGGAGAACAATGTGAAAATGGAAACATTGACAGATCAGCAAATGAATGACTTCCAAACTGTATCGATATGTCATATCTGCAAAAAACCTTTCATCAAAAGTGATAAGGTTCGAGATCATAATGATCTAACAGGAAAATATCGTGGAGCTGCGCATAACAGCTACAATTTAACTTATCAAGATTCTCACACCATTCCGATCATATTTCATAATCTCTCCGATTATGACGCTCATTTCATCATTCGGAGTATTGCAACATCATTCGAAGGTGACGTGAAACTTCTTCCAGTGAATAAGGATCAATATATCTCCTTCACCAAATATGTTCTAAATACCTGTGTGAACTTACGATTCATTGATTCATTCCGTTTCATGGGGAGTAGTCTCGAAAAATTAGCGAGTTATCTGGACAATGATCATAAACAGATAATCAAAAATTTCAACCTGATTCAGCGAGGTTTAATCTGTTATGTAGAAAAGGTGTATTCCCTTATGAATATATTGATCGCTGGAATGAATTAGATGAAACAGAATTACCAGGCAAGGAAGACTTTTATTCACAATTGACTGATCAACATATAGCTGATGAAGATTATCAGCATGCAATTAATGTATGGAGTGTATTCGATATCAGCACATTGGGAGAGTATTCAGATCTCTATCTTTAAACAGATGTTCTATTACTTGCTGATATTTTTCAAAAATTTCGCTGTAATTGTTTCTCAACTTATGAATTGGATCCACTCCATTATTATGCTGCGCCTGGACTAGCGTTCGACGCTATACTCAAACATAGCAACGTGAATTTAGAGCTTTTGATTGATCCTGAAATGATACTATTCATCGAAAAAGGTATCAGAGGGGGCGTATCACAGTGTGCAAACAGATATGATCAAGCTAATAATCCATTCATGGGAAAATTTTAGGATGAATACACTGAAATATCTTATTTGATGTATTTTGATGAGAATAATTTATATGGGGTAGCAATGAGTGTCAGTTTACCATGTGATTCATTCGCCTGGGTTGATAATGATTCTGTGGATATTCTGAATGTTCCAGATGATTCTCCAGTGGGGTATATCCTCGAGGTTGATTTGGAATATCTTCAAGAATTACATCAACTCCACAAAGATTTTCCACTCTGCCCCGAACATTTCACGCCTCCACAGAGCAAGCATACTAAATTAGCGACCACTCTCTGCCCGAAAGAGCAATATGTAATACATTACAGGAACTTGAAACAATACGTAGCTCTCGGAATGAAATTGAAATGTATCCATCGTACTTTGAAATTCAATCAAAAGCCCTGGCTGAAATCCTATTTGATCTAAATACTGATAAAAGACAACAATCCACGAATGAATTCGAAAAAAACTTCTATAAATTAATGAATAATGCTGTTTTCGGGAAGACGATGGAAAATGTCAGGAAGCAAAAAGATATCAAACTTGTTACATATTGGGATGGTCGATATGGTGCGAAAGCGCTCATCGCAAAACCCAATTTTCACAGTTGTTCTGTATTTGATGAGGATATAGTGATTATTGAAATGAATAGAACATCAGTTTATTTTAAAAAACCCATCTACATTGGATTTACAATCCTCGATGTGTCAAAAACTATTGTGTATGATTTTCATTACAACTATGTGAAACCCAAATTCGGGGATTTTGCGAAATTGATGTATACCGACACAAACAGCTTTCTGTATTTGTTCCGAGTACCAAATATTTATGAGTGTATCAAAAAAGATATAGTGAAGTTCCATACCTCTGATTATAAAGTTGATAATGAGTATGGGATTCCTAGAATAAAAAAGTATTAGGACTAATGAAAGATGAAAATAATGGTAAAATCATGGTTGAATTTGTGGGATTACGAGCAAAGACATATGCATTCAGGATGTTGGATGATGATAAGGCTAAGAAGAAAGGTAAGGGTGCCAAAGCTGCGACACTCAGGAAGATCACATTTAACGATTATAAGAACTGTCTCCTCGATAATGAGCATTATGTCAGGGATCAATATTTAATTCAGAGTAAAAAACATGAGGTGCACACAATCTGGCAGAAGAAATTAGTATTAAGTTGCGAGGATGATAAGCGTATGATTTCACGCTATACAACAGATACTCTGCTTTGGGGATATATCAAACCACTTGTGTAATTACATAAGGATATTTTGATAGATTGTATATTCAAGATAAAGGTAAAAATAAATATGAATATCAAAAAATTTTGTTTTTTTCAACTTTATTTCCATTTAACAAAAAAAAAATGTATATATGCATCGAATAGATGAAATAAGACAAAAAATTATATACATTGTACGTCAGATGCGTTGATCCAACTATTATGAGAATCATCAAAGCCTAACCACTTCACATACAATTTATTTCCTTGTTTTTTAATCACTCCTTCGATAAGGTAGACATCTGGATACTTCACTTTACCTAATTCTTCCTCATAGAAACTACCTGCAATTGGATTGCCCTGATAATCAATCAATTTATAGGTAGTCGATTCAGTCCTCCTTACGCGACTGATTTGGAAAATGTCAGTTGTCCAGTTAGGAGTATAACCTTTTTCAAAGACATGTTTATATTTACTGATTCTCACTTTATCATTTATTTTAACTTTCGGTCCACTAACTCCATTGCTCACTAATTTTCCATAAACTCGGTGACGCAGAAACTTTTCATTCGTACTGTTCACATCCTTTGGTTTCATCTGAATTGTTCGATGTTTTGTATCATTATACGATGATATGATGTTAGGAAGTATGTCCAACCATTTGTATGATCCTTGAAGAGAGAATTTTTTCCACATTCTCTCTTTCAATGTACGATTGAATCGTTCACAAATCGATGCTTTTAAATTGCTATAAGTTGAATACATTTTCATATCGAATTTCTGCATAAGATTTTTGAATTCTTTGTAATAGAATTCTTTTCCTTGATCAACCTTCTGAGGTATGCGACCTTGTTTGAGTACAGATTCCATAGCTTTTGTTACATCCATCCCACTTTTTGTTTTAATGGGTACTGCCCACGCAAATTTAGAGAAAATGTCAATAACTGTGAGTAAGAATTTCTGACCATCATTTTCCTTAGCATATGTTGACATATCCACAAGATCGGCTTGCCAAGTTCCATTGCGACCTCGTATCTTAAATTGACGTCTGGGATAGTTTCTACGTGCAGGTCTGTGGTGTTCTCCAACTAGAGCTTCCTTTTCCATCTTGAACGTTTCTTTTCTTCCTGAGTTTTTCACCTTCATTCTCAGCCAGCGTTTTGGAACGTCTCTTAACACGTTTCACTCCTTTTCCACTATTCGAAAATTCAGGTGCAGTTGTTATACTAACAACATCATTCAAATCGACTACTTAATAATAATCTCTACCTGGACTATCTAATGTTTCCAGTTTCTCCAATGTTTTCAGCCTCTCATCTATTGCTTGAATGAGTGTGAGGTTCTCTGTCATGAGCTTTTGTAGTGGGTGATGACTATTGTTACCAGCCGCTTGAGACGCATACAACAATCGGAGTCGATCCACCAGCTCATTGGAATCATTCTAGTACACATAATCAATATTACGCTCCCTCTTCGCAATCATTTGATTTAAGAATCCTTTCCCTCGAGAAGATTTTAACATGAAATGTATGAACTTTTCTCCATTGTGTCGCCTTACGCCTTTCGTCGGATTGAAGTATTTTCTATTGCGATGTGTGATCTTAACGATTTTTGTGAATGCTGTCTTATCACTATCTGTAATTTTCACCATATTGGGTTCTTTTTTGACCAGTATTTCGAGAAGTCCTGGAGTTTGATCATAGTTTTCACCACCAATTGCTATTGTCTCTTTTTCAAATTCGATCGGTATCATCCCAATCACCCAACTACCTCTATATTTACGGATCCCCGTTTTCAAGTCTAACTTTCTATTCCCATCCGAAGTATCAAATAATTGTAGATATTCTTGTGATAGATTATGAACATCTCAATCTCCTACAGAATCAGAATCAGCATCTTCATAGTCAATATTTTCAATTTCCGTACCAGAAAATGATGGAATGGTAGCAGTCGTATCCAACTCTGATCCTGTCGGTGGTCCTCTCAAGATGTTTGAATCATCAGTTTCCTCAATTCGTGGGATCTTGATCGGGATGTCAGAATCATTTGTTTTTATCACTCGTTTCCGTGAGGTAGATGATTCGAGAACTTTGTGCTTCTTCAATTTCGTTATTCTCCGAGGAATTTCAGCATTAGCAGTTTGATCCACTAGTTTTTGCAATGGCGTAACCACTGGTTTGAAAACTTCATTCAGAGTTTTTTCGGTGACTTCTCTACCCAATTTTATTAGCTTATGTTTTTCACGAATTGCTTCACTCACTTCAAGATAGAACTTGTCATGTTGAAGCTCTGGATGCGACTGCCTGGAAAAATTATATACATCATAATTTTAAAAACAATCGAATCCTCTTCGATAACGACCATCATTAAGTTCTCTATCTTTGGCGATCACTAAGAAGCTGTATTTATCAATATTCCAACATGAGGAACATAGATCTTTGAATTGATTGTAGGGCATATCTGTATTGACATGATCTTCATAAATATGTCGCAGATTCTTACCATCTTGCTTGAATAAGGTTAATAAATTTGCATTATCACGTATAACATGTTTTGTGATACGTGTATATGTCTGACAAAGATAGAAACAATCAACATTTCGGTGTCGTCCCATACAAAAAAAATGCCCGCATATTATCTTGTCTTTCACATGCAACATCATCAAAGATAAAAATGGAATTAGGATGCGCATTTTCTGGTTTTAACACTTCTTCATGCTCGTTGAATGGAAAATATCTGATCGTGTTCGTTGCTTCTAGAACTTTTTTCAGGAACTCATATTTAGGTTGATTCAAGGATTTCGAATACACGTAAACATTTTCGAATCTCAAACCGTTCGGGTGTATGATAAGCGCCAATAATGCATTTGTTTTGCCACAGTTAGAAGGTCCGCAAATGATGGGACGTACTGTATTCGGTAATAACTCCCCATGACGTGTCTCTTTCATCCTATCATCCGCATTCTGTACTACTTCATCGAAATTGAAAATTGGTAACCTCACTTCNAATCTCCTACAGAATCAGAATCAGCATCTTCATAGTCAATATTTTCAATTTCCGTACCAGAAAATGATGGAATGGTAGCAGTCGTATCCAACTCTGATCCTGTCGGTGGTCCTCTCAAGATGTTTGAATCATCAGTTTCCTCAATTCGTGGGATCTTGATCGGGATGTCAGAATCATTTGTTTTTATCACTCGTTTCCGTGAGGTAGATGATTCGAGAACTTTGTGCTTCTTCAATTTCGTTATTCTCCGAGGAATTTCAGCATTAGCAGTTTGATCCACTAGTTTTTGCAATGGCGTAACCACTGGTTTGAAAACTTCATTCAGAGTTTTTTCGGTGACTTCTCTACCCAATTTTATTAGCTTATGTTTTTCACGAATTGCTTCACTCACTTCAAGATAGAACTTGTCATGTTGAAGCTCTGGATGCGACTGCCTGGAAAAATTATATACATCATAATTTTAAAAACAATCGAATCCTCTTCGATAACGACCATCATTAAGTTCTCTATCTTTGGCGATCACTAAGAAGCTGTATTTATCAATATTCCAACATGAGGAACATAGATCTTTGAATTGATTGTAGGGCATATCTGTATTGACATGATCTTCATAAATATGTCGCAGATTCTTACCATCTTGCTTGAATAAGGTTAATAAATTTGCATTATCACGTATAACATGTTTTGTGATACGTGTATATGTCTGACAAAGATAGAAACAATCAACATTTCGGTGTCGTCCCATACAAAAAAAATGCCCGCATATTATCTTGTCTTTCACATGCAACATCATCAAAGATAAAAATGGAATTAGGATGCGCATTTTCTGGTTTTAACACTTCTTCATGCTCGTTGAATGGAAAATATCTGATCGTGTTCGTTGCTTCTAGAACTTTTTTCAGGAACTCATATTTAGGTTGATTCAAGGATTTCGAATACACGTAAACATTTTCGAATCTCAAACCGTTCGGGTGTATGATAAGCGCCAATAATGCATTTGTTTTGCCACAGTTAGAAGGTCCGCAAATGATGGGACGTACTGTATTCGGTAATAACTCCCCATGACGTGTCTCTTTCATCCTATCATCCGCATTCTGTACTACTTCATCGAAATTGAAAATTGGTAACCTCACTTCCTGTTCTGCAAACTTCATCCTTGATGAGTATTACTCATGACTTCCACTGTTCGACTGAGATGAAAACGTATAAATAGTAGGTATATATAGTTTTCATATTCAGTTGAGTATGAGCCATGAAAGTGAGAGGATGTAAGAAGAGTGAAAGGGGTGTGTTCAATAAAATACTCAACAAATTACCCATCGAACTCCATATACCCGGCTATCAATATTGTGGACCAGGAACAAAGCTGTCAGAACGATTAGCTCGCGGTGATCCTGGCATTAATCTTTTAGATAAAGCGTGTAAGGAATAAGATACCGCATACTCAAAAAATCGCGAGAATCTTTCAGCTAGACATAGTGCTGATAAAACATTAGAAGAGAGAGCGTGGAGACGTGTATTATCGAAAGACGTAGGTGTGAGTGAGAAGGCTGCTGCTTGGGGAGTAGCTAATGCTATGAAAGCTAAAACAAGCTTGGGTTTTGGATTGAAGAAGAAAAAAGTGGGGAGAAAATCTACAAAACGTGGGAAAAATCTGGTGAAGAAAAAGAAACCATATGGTGTTGCGCAAAAACAAGTCGCTCTCAGAAAAATAATCACAGAAGCCAAACAGTCGATGCGCCCTGGGGATGCAATCAAGTCAGCTCTTCAAGCTGCCCGGGATGCTGTCGAAAAAGCTGGTGGAAAACGTTCCGTTAAATCACCAAGAATATTACCAGTACCCGGAAAAATTGGTGGAGTACTACCGTTCTTGATTCCCTTATTTGCTGGTTTAAGTGCCACGGGAGCTTTAGCCGGAGACGCCGCAGGAATCGCAAAAGCTGTGAACGATGCAAAAGCAGCTAAGCACTATCTTGAGGAGAGTAAACGCCACAATTAGGCTACGGAAGCAATCGCTATGGGCAATGGAGTGTATTTGAAGCCCTATAAAACAGGATGAGGGCTCCATTTAAAAACAAAAAACTCATAAAGCTACCACACCGAGCCCTCAGTGATGCCGATATCACAAAGTTCTCCAAACTCATGAAATTCTATATTTTCGAGGAGTTTATATGAGAAATGCATTACCTATCGATGGACGATGGAAAAATGAATCAGTTATAGTGAATTTAGATGATAGAGATGGTCCCGGCACTCACTGGGTGGCATATAAGAAACGGAACAATGAAATTAGTTATTTTGATAGATTTGCGAATTTACAACCACCGAAAGAATTGATGAATTATTTCAGTGTTGGTAGCCTTGCCGTGGTGATCACGCCACATTCGTGCCAAGTACATTGCCTGAGTAGCATCGACGAGAGACGTACGTTAATAAACTATATATATCTATATACCAGTGTGTCCAATCATTTATTAATCACTTATCCCAATAGGTTATTGGCCCAGGCCCAGAGTGTGGTGATAAGTGAATAAAAAAGTAAAACTGAATTAAAAACTGAGAAAAAAGGGAACTCTGGTGACTCGTGTGGACGGGTTGAAAAGATGGTCGGCGAGGACAAACAAAAGGACGGTGAGAGGATCGCAATGAGTAAGTAGAATGAAAAGGAAAAACAGTGAATAAAATATAAGAATCGGATAGTGGGGAAACCGTCTTGTTGGGACTTGTATGATGACATGTTGAAACTTGCATGAAATCGGATATTGGTGCCACCGTCGCGGAACGTTCGAGAAGGATGACGTCATCGACTCGCGTGATGGGGGAATCCCTCTAAGACCTGTTGGGACTTGTACGATGACATGTTGAAACTTGCATGAAATCGGATATTGGTGCCACCGTCGCGGAACGTTCGAGAAGGATGACGTCATCGACTCGCGTGATGGGGGAATCCCTCTAAGACCTGTTGGGACTTGTACGATGACATGTTGAAACTTACATGAAATCGGATATTGGCGCCACAAGCTGTGGAAGGTTCGAGATGGATGACGTTATCGATAAGTTGTCGACTCGCATGGTGGGGGAACTGTCCTGGTGGGACTTGTATGAAATATAAAAACCTGTGGATTCATGGATAAAATTGAATATTGCCCCCACAATCACGGAAATTTCGAGATGAATTACATCATCGATGACTCATTTAGTTGCATGGTGGAGGAACTCCCCGTAAGTCCTAAACATGTGCAAATATTTAACAACATTTGCAAACATTTTGAAAACATTTGCAAACATTCTGCAAACATTTTGCAAACATTTGACAATATTTACGAATATTTTCCAAACACTTGACAACATTTGCAAACATTTTGCAAACATTTGACATAATTTGCAAACATTTGACAACATTTGTAAACGTTCTGCAAACATTTACAAACATTGGGCAACATTTTCATGTGAATTGAGGAACAGCTTCACATCTCGGATATTACAATGATCAAATTGACTGGCATTAGCTGTTTGGATATTTTTACGGTTGGTTTGGAATGCAAGAATCACGTATCGTGGTTTTTCCAATTGCGATGATGTCTTCACAACTCAAACATGCTTTGAGGTTTCAGGGGAAGAAAGGTACTCATATAATTCTCATGTACGAAAGCCCATCATGATAGGTATGTCTGTTGCGATGAAATTGAGCAGTTTCACTTTGCGCTCATCAGACACTTTAATATAAGGAATTAACCACTCGATATTTTGAAGGTTAATCTTCCATTTTTCCTCAGGGTTTGCTTGACTGACAGGTGTCTGAAGTATTGCGTTGATATCTGTTTTCGATCTTGTGATGATTAGCTCATGCTTTGCATTCACCACAATTTTCTGATAATCTTCGGCAAAGCCAAGTAGGCGGCTTAATGGTATGGAGATGTCGAAATATCCTGCGTAATCAGTGATTGTCTCATTACTATCCATAGTATCATTCCTGAGCCAGCCAGTATTCTCCATTAGGAACCATTGGTTAGGAATTTGAGAAACGTAGTTTTTCATGAGACTCGTTAAACCCACATTTTTTGCTCGATCAATCTCTGTTCCATTAAGCTCATACCAAATTTCCTCGAACAAATGACAAATGGCATTACTCACGAGTTTTGTTCTCTGTGTTGGTGTTGTCTCATTGTCAGTAGTCAATCGACCATAAATATGTAAATGACTTTTACTAGGTAATAAACATAAATCTTGATGTTATACACTAATTGAGATTTCATCATTATTACCATACGTTGATGCGCCGAAAGATTGATGTGTATGTATCTCGTAGTGAGATACCGACTCATCGAAGATGATAGATTTTTGAATTTTCAAGATGTCTTCCATTTTTATGATAGAATTCACACTCGGGGTCTCAAATTTAAACTCTTGAGGAACTGGATGCTCTCACGTGTTAACGGTTTGCTAGGTCTTTGACGACTGCTCATCTTTTGAGGATATGACTCCCTTTTATAACTCTTCCCGATCTTCGTATGGAAAACAATACACATTAGGTCCGTTTGATGTGAAGTCTTATTGTTATTATTTCTCCTCGGAAATCTAATAATTCACCGTCTTGGTCCGCTAATTTCAGCTGGAGATGATCTAATGATTGGACGACGACCGGCAGGTAAATGAGATTTTTTGGGACTTCACCGATCTTATATCCTGATGACACGGTGGGAAAGAATTCATGGATGATGTGAACATTCTTTCCATTAACATACGCACCTCCAGTGATGTTATACTCCACACACATAGAATTCACCTTAAGAATACTGACTGGCAAATCCGATACATGGGTTTTATCAGGTGATAAGATCCTATTATTGAATCCGAGTAGTGTACCAATTGAATCAGAGGGTTCAAAATTAATTGTATGATCACTTTTGATTTCACTGCACAAAGTATTGTTATTGGGTTTCAAGCTGATCGCAACTCCTCTTTTTTGCAGAACCTTTTACAAATAATTCTGAATATCTTCAATCTCATAACTGCATGGTGGAATGTTAATCGTATACTTCTTCTCATTATCAAAGTAGTAGAATTTATTATTCCTTTCTGTGATATTTGGAATCGAATTGAATGTCAATAATTCAACAAGAGCTACACAATAGTGATGCTTCGGGGATAATTCAATGGGGGAAAAATAATTCGCTTCCAAAATGGAAGACGTACCCGACAGAGTCAACGTGAACGATTCACCCATGGCTGTCAGCTATGAACTAACTTTATACATCAGTGTGAGCAATATTTATAACTGCTCATTGAGAAATTTGAGGCATAGATGACCGTATATAATTGTATCATATTCTTGATATATTGGGATAAGTGATTAATAAATGATTAGACACACTGGTATATAGATATATATAGTTTATTAAGGCACGTCTCTCGTCGATGCTACTCTGGCAATGTACTTGGCACGAATGTGGCGTGATCACCACGGCAACGGCTTGGGACGGGATTGGCACATGCGCACGGTCACGTCCCTCGTACAGTACGAACGTAGAGTTACAGTATAAGATATATATATATATATATATATTAGGTAGGCCCAGAAAACATTTTTTCCGAATTTCAATTTGCAAGTTTACGGAAACGAAAGCTCATTAGTTCAAATGACTGTGTGATTTTTTTCCGATTTTTAGAACCATATTTTGAGCTTCCGCAACGATTTGGAATTTGTTATGACGTTATACACGTGAAAAAGTCAATTAAGTTTCGAATCGTGATTATATGAGTAAACTTTTCATATTTTCTTGAATACTTGGTGGGAAACTATTGACAAATAATCAAATAATATGAATAATGCTCTTTCGCAATTTCCATTCCATTTGTTAACGAATAAAAGTGGATCATTTTTGCTGANCATTGGCAACTGGGGTGGAAAAATTAGTTTTAAAGTGTTGAAGATAGAAAACAACTCTTGACTCGCTTCACTCATCGCGACATATTCAGCCTGGCAAGCAGATAGAGCAACGTACGATTGTTTATCAGTTCTCCATATAATTGTGTCACCATACAGTTTAATTACATAACCGCACGTTGTCAGAGATCCCTTGCAGTCAGCGAAACTCGCATCCGAGTATGCTTCAATCGCGTCAGTCTCACCTGCATATCTCAGACCCAGAGCAGACGTACCTCTCAAGTACCTCAGTACTCTTTTAACCATTTTCCAATCCTCATCTGTTGGATTGATCTGGTGTCTGCTTAATACATTGACTGCATAGGAAATATCGGGTCTTGTCGTATTGGCCAGATATAACAAGCTACCAACAACCTCTCTATATGGACAATTCATTTTTTCATTTCGTGGAACAAAAATCTCACTATCAACATCATGCTCTCTGTGTTTTCGCTCGTGATTAGACGCTTGTGTTGTCAACATTGGAATTCTTTGAGGATGGGAATCCTCAAATCCATATGTAATTAATAATTTCTGTACATAATTTTCTTGACTCAGTTTAAGAACTTTGCTTTCGCGATAGCGTTATTGATATATTCCAAAATTTTTTAGGTTCACCTAACACTGTCATTTCAAATGCATAACTCAAGGCTGTTTCAACTTCTTCAAGTTTACTTTTATCATTTTTTTGCCATTATAATATCATCGACATTCAACAGCAAGATCAAACGTTTATTATCAATACTCCAAGTAAACAAGCAATGCTCCAGATCAGGGTTAACAAGACCAACGCTACGAGCAACTTCAGTGAATTTTCTGTTCCAACGTTTTGGGCTTATTCGAACTCCATAGAGAGACCTTTCCAACTTACAGACCTTCGTCTTCCTATCCAGATCCGAATGTGGAGTTCCTTCAGGAATCTCCATGTAAATTTCCTCTTCGATTTCACCATTTAAGAATGCCGTCTTTACATCTAGTTGACATGTTTCTAAATCATATTTATTAATAATTGCAAATACGGCCCTGACCAAATTCATTCTTGATACTGGTGCATAAGTCTCTCGTAATTCGTAAACATTTCGATCTTTAAACCCTCGAATGACTAGTCTGGCTTTGTCTTATTTTCCCGGCTGCTTCTAGTTTACGTTTAAATACCCATTTTGAATCAATTATATTAGCTATCTGACCTATTTTGTTACTGATGGGTCTATCTACGATTTTCCAGACTTTATTTTTATCCATTGAATTTAACTCGTCCTCTACTGCTGCAGCCTAGTCATTCTTGTCTACTTTTTGCATTGCTTCTTTAAAACTTATCGGATCTGAATTTGTCAGCCAGAAGAGTATGACATATCTCGTCAGTTGAATTGCCCAAGCCTAATTCATCCTCACCATGTGAAAAACACGCCAAAAGTAATCCTGAATTCAAGTTCTCATCTATTGGTAATTTCGGGAGATCTGTTTCGCTAGATGATTTTTGTTCTTTTATTTATGACCCTGGGTGTACCTTCTTAGGTCTACCTCTTTTCCTCTTAGATACTCCCTCCGATTTTAATATACCTTCCAGATCATTCTCACTCTTATCAAAGACTACAAACCAATTACTTTTATTTATTACTTCTTGAGCATCAGGAGAAACCTCAATTTCACTTCCACCATATTTATCACCATAGACTTTCTTTTCATCGAATCTCACATGTCTATTTTCATCGAATTTTCCATCCTCGGGTCTTAGCAGAATATAACCCGTAGGGGTATATCCTACCAAGACACCCCTCAGTTCTACTGCCCTGAATTTCGGTCCAGTTTTCCTCTGGACTTTCATGTACGCTAAACTGCCGAATCTTTTAATTTGATTAATTTTGAAACTATGTTCTGGTGCAAACTCTTCCAGTGGTATTTTCATCTCATTTGATTTGTGAGGAGTTCGATTGTACGCGTATACAGCAGCGGACAGAGCCAGATCCCACATGTGCTCTGATAATTTCGCATCAAACATATACGCTCGAATCTTTTTCTGAATTGTCTGATTAAACCGTTCCGCGACCCCATTATGTCCAGGAGTGTCAGGAATTGCCAATTGTAACTCTGCACCCAAACCTTCAACACTTCGATTGTCTGACCTCCAGTAAATTCAGTACCCTGATCTGACCTAAGATAACAAACCTTCGCATCATGACCCAGTAGATGTCTACCACTCCTAACAAACATTTCTAAACACTGACCAGTTTGATTTTTAGTTTTCATTGGGTACGCCATATCGAATCTCGATTTGTCATCTATGAATACTGATATAAACCTGTATTCTTTCGGATGTGAGGCTAGGGTTATTGGTCCCATCACGTCAGAATGTATTATTTGCAAAGGGTCAGTTGCTCGATTTTTTACTTTGGGGAATGGCAATTCGTTAAATTTTGACGCCATACAAACCTCACAATCCAAAAGAGACTCGTCAAAAATCACATCCTTCAATTCTTTATTATTAGGAAATTTTAATTGAATGGCTTGGAGATACGCTATTGACGCATGTCCAAATCTGCCGTGCCACAGCAAGGCTTTATAATTTCCTTGTATTTTATCTTTTTCGTCTGTAAAGTTATCAAAACTTTCAGTACTAGTTTCAAATCGTAATTCATCTGCATTATTTAACTTTCTGTCCGAAATTGAAAAATCAAAGTTTGATTGTACATGTTGATCAAGAGCCGGTTTAGACACAATTTCAGTTTTTTTAACTTTCACTAGTCTCTACCTCATCCAGTTCATTATTTTTAACTTCTTTTAGCAAATCCTTGCTCCGGTCATTATTATCAATTGAATTATTTTTGTTTGATTCTTCATTTAACCCTGCTGTAACACTTCTAGTCATCTGTCTTTTTATTTCTGCGTTATCACCTAAAATGTTAACTATAACTCTTCTATTCACATGTCTTTGTAGATTTTTGTTGACTTGACTTTGTTTATTTATGTCCAACTCGACTACCCCGTATGCTTTTCTGTACACACCGGAAATAAATCATTCGTTTGACTGTGGATTGAAAATGTCTATTTATTTGTCATCTAGATAAATAGCGAGACCCATTTCTGCGAATCGTGTTAATGACACCAAGTTAGCTTGAAGAGCATCTGCAAACAAGGCTTCGTTTATCTTAAATTTCTGACCATTTAACAATTCTATTTCTATCTCACCCACTCCCTCCGTTCTTAAATCTGCATTTTCATTTTTATTAGCACATTTAATCACTCCTTTACTTCTTTCATCAATTGATTTAAATATCAATTTTGAATTTGTTAAATGTTCGGTTGCCCCAGAGTCAGCTAGAAACTTTGTGATAAACTTGTCTTCCTGAATTTTTACATCTGCGTTCATGGCATTGCCTTTGCATCAATTATTAGTTTTGAACATAATTGCCTTACCCTTATGTTTATCATTTGCACCTGACTCTTTATTCTGCTCCTTCTTGCTTGCTTTCAATTGAGTATTGTAGTTTGAGGATCCATAGCCTCCCCTACCCCTCGTCCTGTCGAATCTACCCCTTTTCACATTTCCTGACCAAGTCTCGTCCTTATTTCCTATTTTCCTCTTCAATGAACCAAATGCCCTCCCAGATCCACGAAAACCTCCTCTACCACATGAATAATTTAACCTAGGTACAGACTCTGGCTTGTAATTTAACTCACCCAACTCATGACTTTCGCACCTGGTGTGCCCATATTTGTGACATTTGTAGCACGTTTTCCCCTTTCCTTTACCGGGGCAGTTCTTCCCAATGTGACGCTTGTCGCCGCAACTGTAGCACCTTAATTCGCTCAAGGTCATATTCGCTGCCCTAACCTCACCCACTCCAATGTCGGTTTGTTTTCTCGTCGCCTCTTCCTGCATAATTACCAGTTTCAATTGTTCATACGTCGGAGGGTTTTCCCCTTTTATTTTAGCTGTGGATTGCAAGTACTGTACCATTGGTACAGCTTTAATAACTGTATTATTGAACGCGTCTCTAATTTCGTCTGGGGACAAAGGGTTAGCATCTTCTGAGGTTTCATATTTACGAATGGCCTCCTCAAACTTCTCACAAAACTCTGTCGCTGTCGTTTGACCAATGGCATATTTCATGGTTGTGATTTCCTGTCGCACGGTGTACGAGGAAATGTTGTTTTCAAATCTTTTTATTTCTTTTAGTTTAATGAAAATTTCAATTGGATCTTGAATATTGACAACCTTTGAATGATAATTTTTATCGATGTGATTAATTAAAATATCTCTAACTTTGTATTCCTGATCTTCAAGAACATTTTTATCTCCTTTAAATTCACTTTTATCTTCGAGAATGTGAAGAAGTTTGTGAGACCTAACCTCAGACTTGAAGAAGTCATAGAAGTGTTCAAATCTAGTGTTGGAATCTAATTTATATTCTCTTCTTACACCTGACCCTTTGTCCATAAAACTTTGTTTGATAGAGTCAGCAACCGATTTGACACTTTCATCCTGATTGCCTCCTCCTATTTGATTCAGAAATTGTGATTTAAATTCATTAATCTGCTGTTTAATTAATTCCCTAGTTTTCTCATCTAATTTGTCCATTTCATTCTCATTTAATTTATTGACAACTTTAATGTTCTCGTCCAATACCTCTTCAGAAGACCCTCCAGACTCAGCCCAGACCATTAAGTTTTCCAGGTTTGTTTCAATTTTGGTTAGCCTCTCTTCCTTATTATTTTTTAAGTCACCTAGTTCTTTAATTACGTCATTGAGTCTGTCCCAGATAAACCGTGTGGTATTTGTCTGGAGATTGGCGATCTCCTTAAGGGTGTCAGTTACTTTGTTAAGTTTCTCAATTGTTAAATTTAACTTCTCTTCCACTGGAACATTAGATTTGATATTTTTAGAGTTAGCTTTCGCAGGATCTTTTGAGGGTTTTGGAATCGTGTTCCTTATTACAATTTTAGGTTCCACATATTCGATTTTTGTCACTTGGGGTTTAGATTTACCTGATTTGAGAGTATTTATTACTACTGGGTTTTCTTCACTTCCACTCGTCTGTTGCTCATCCATCTTCTCATCGACTCTTCCAGTTTTCTCACCCTCATTCCCACTCTCCTCGTCCTTTGACTCTTCCCTTTCCACAGTAGTAATTTTTGGATGTTCGTAAATCTTGGGTGCAATAGCTGGTGTGTCCATAAGGGCACATTGCTCGTGCCAGTCCACCACGGCCCTCCACTGAGCTTTTGGCAGCATTTTTGCACCTGTTGATTCTATTTAAATATTTTATGGTTAATTACTTGTATTGCTCCTCTGCTGAAAAAGCCGAACTCAAACTCAATCCGCATTAGAGCCTCGAACAAAAATAAGAATTGTACTCAAAAACCAATTTATGTTCGAGGGATAATTAGTTTCATACATCGTACGATCAAACGTATTACTTCTAATCATCCTTGTAGAACATCCAAGTTATAAAATTTCAAAATCAATTCTTTTAAACATATATGTATTTTGGTTTTATAACTAGTATTTGTTTTAATTTTATTTTATATTAATTAGAATTTTTCCTGTACCATTTAACTTTGTGAAAATATTTGCTAGCCAATATTCTCACTGGCACCTTTTCGAAATACTTTTTAAATTAATGGTTTCTCATCCTGTCCCTTTTCCATCATTCTAATCAACTCACCCAGCTTGTATTTGTGTTTGTCTGTTTGTATCACTATAGTGCACTCTTCCAATCCAAAAAAAAAAAACTTACTAATCACATCCCATCAATTTCCGTCAATTCACGTCCCACGTGACGGGAACCACCACTACACCTCCATGTAGCATATCATCAAACTTACTAATCACATCCCATCAATAGTGACATCCTCACCCCTGTGTAGATCGTCTAGTCCAAACATGTATGATGTAGCATATCATCAAACTTACTAATCACATCCCATCAATTTCCGTCAATTCACGTCCCACGTGACGGGAACCACCACTACACCTCCATGTAGCATATCATCAAACTTACTAATCACATCCCATCAATTTCCGTCAATTCACGTCCCACGTGACGGGAACCACCACTACACCTCCATGTAACATATCATCAAACTTACTAATCACATCCCATCAATAGTGACATCCTCACCCCTGTGTAGATCGTCTAGTCCAAACATGTATGTCAGTTCTTCCCAGAACTCCATTAATCCATTATCTGAGATAATTTAGAGAAATTAATTATTTTTATCTAGAAATTTTATTATAAATATTTTCTTGTCTTTTCGTCTGGTTAATTAATTTATTTAATTAATCTTGAGATAATTTGTTTTCTCATTAAATTTCTCTTAATTTATTCAGCAAATTAATCTTCAAGATTATTTGCCCCTTTTTCATTAGCATTTCTTGTCACGGCACTGTCTTGATATTTCGATATTACTACGCGCCGCCATAGCGATGGCCTGTTGCTTTGGGGACTACTTTCTGTATCACCTTGCCTTCCATTTTCTTACTACGCCGCAACAAACTAGTCCCTCACCACTGCTTGATATTTGTTCCCTTTATTCCTTTTGATTCCGCGATTTTGATCAATTCCTAAATAAATCACTTCTTCATTCCCTCAACTCATCATTAAATATCCGCCCTGATCATTTATAACCCCAATTATTTCATTTCCAACTCAACGCGGTTGCATCATCCCCGTCAACCGACGCCATCCGCCATCTTTTGACTACGCGTCCCCGCCGTTCCCACCGCATTCCTTTTACCACGCTATTTTATTTCACATTTCCCCACTTTCCGATTCTTATATTTTATTCACTGTTTTTCCTTTTCACTCTACTTACTCATTGCGACGTAACCGTGCGCATGCGCCGATCCCGTCCCAAGTCGGTGCCGTGGTGATCACGCCACATTCGTGCCAAGCACATTGCCTGAGTAGCATCGACGAGAGACGTGCCTTAATAAACTATATATATTTATATACCAGTGTGTCTAATAATTTATTAATCACTTATCCCAATAGGTTATTAGCCCAGGCACTCTTCAAGTGCGCTCTGAGTGTGGTGATAAGTGAATAAAAAAGTAAAACTGAATTAAAAACTGAGAAAGAGGGGAACTCTGGTGACTCGCGTGGACGGGTTGAAAAGATGGTCGGCGAGGACAAACAAAAGGACGATGAGAGGATCGCAATGAGTAAGTAGGGTGAAAAGGAAAAACAGTGAATAAAATATAAGAATCGGAAAGTCCTTATGGACACACCAGCTATAGCACCCAAGATTTACGAACATCCAAAAATTACTACTGAGGAAAGGGAAGAGTCAAAGGACGAGGAGAGTGGGAACGAGGGTGAGAAAACTAGAAGAGTCGATGAGAAGATGGATGAGCAACAGACGAGTGGAAGTGAAGAAAACCCAGTAGTAATAAATACTCTCAAATCAGGTAAATTAAACCCCAAGTGACAAAAATCGAATACGTGGAGCCTAAAATTGTAATAAGGAACACGATACCAAAACCCTCAAAAGATCCTGCGAAAGCTAACTCTAAAAATATCAAATCTAATGTTCCAGTGGAAGAGAAGTTAAATTTAACAATTGAGAAACTTAACAAAGTAATTGACACCCTTAAGGAGATCGCCAATCTCCAGACAAATACCACACGGTTTATCTGGGACAGACTCAATGACGTAATTAAAGAACTAGGTGACTTAAAAAATAATAAGGAAGAGAGACTAACCAAAATTGAAACAAATCTGGAAAACTTAATGGTCTGGGCTGAGTCTGGAGAGTCTTCTGAAAAGGTATTGGACGAGAACATTAAAGTTGTCAATGAATTAAATGAGATTGAAACGGACAAATTAGATGAGAAAACTAGGGAATTAATTAAAAAGCAGATTAATGAATTTAAGTCACAATTTCTGAATCAAATAGGAGGAGGCAATCAGGATGAAAGTGTCAAATTGGTTGCTGACTCTATCAAACAAAGTTTTATGGACAAAGTGTCAGCTGTAAAAAGAGAATATAAATTAGATTCCAACACTAGATTTGAACACTTCTAAGACTTCTTCAAGTCTGAGGTTAGGTCTCACAAACTTCTTCACATTCTCGAAGATAAAAGTGAATTTAAAGGAGATAAAAATGTTCTTGAAGATCAGAAATACAAAGTTAGAGATATTTTAATTAATCACATCGATAAAAATTATCATTCAAAGGTTGTCAATATTCAAGATCCAATTGAAATTTTAAATAAACTAAAAGAAATAAAAAGCTTTGAAAACAACATTTCCTCGTACACCGTGCGATAGGAAATCACAA
The DNA here is from genome assembly GCF_001412515.2 of Diachasma alloeum. NCBI lineage: Eukaryota > Metazoa > Arthropoda > Insecta > Hymenoptera > Braconidae > Diachasma > Diachasma alloeum. The sequence goes on along the minus strand of NW_021681834.1, from coordinate 5,314 downwards.
CCATGAAATATGCCATTGGTCAAACGACAGCGACAGAGTTTTGTGAGAAGTTTGAGGAGGCCATTTGTAAATATGAAACCTCAGAAGATGCTAACCCTTTGTCCCCAGACGAAATTAGAGACGCGTTCAATAATACAGTTATTAAAGCTGTACCAATGGTACAGTACTTGCAGTCCACAGCTAAAATAAAAGGGGAAAACCCTCCGACTTATGAACAATTGAAACTGGTAATTATGCAGGAAGAGGCGACGAGAAAACAAACCGACATTGGAGTGGGTGAGGTTAGGGCAGCGAATATAACCTTGAGCGAATTAAGGTGCTACAGTTGCGGTGACAAACGTCACATTGGGAAGAACTGCCCCGGTAAAGGAAAGGGGAAAACGTGCTACAAATGTCACAAGTATGGGCACACCAGGTTCGAATGTCATGAGTTGGGTGAGTTAAATTACAAGCCAGAGTCTGTACCTAGGTTAAATTATTCATGTGGTAGAGGAGGTTTTCGTGGATCTGGGAGGGCATTTGGTTCATTGAAGAGGAAAATAGGAAATAAGGACGAGACTTGGTCAGGAAATGTGAAAAGGGGTAGATTCGTCAGGACGAGGGGTAGGGGAGGCTATGGATCCTCAAACTACAATACTCAATTGAAAGCAAGCAAGAAGGAGCAGAATAAAGAGTCAGGTGCAAATGATAAACATAAGGGTAAGGCAATTATGTTCAAAACTAATAATTGATGCAAAGGCAATGCCATGAACGCAGATGTAAAAATTCAGGAAGACAAGTTTATCACAAAGTTTCTAGCTGACTCTGGGGCAACCGAACATCTAACAAATTCAAAATTGATATTTAAATCAATTGATGAAAGAAGTAAAGGAGTGATTAAATGTGCTAATAAAAATGAAAATGCAGATTTAAGAACGGAGGGAGTGGGTGAGATAGAAATAGAATTGTTAAATGGTCAGAAATTTAAGATAAACGAAGCCTTGTTTGCAGATGCTCTTCAAGCTAACTTGGTGTCATTAAGACGATTCGCAGAAATGGGTCTCGCTATTTATCTAGATGACAAATAAATAGACATTTTCAATCCACAGTCAAACGAATTATTTATTTCCGGTGTGTACAGAAAAGCATACGGGGTAGTCGAGTTGGACATAAATAAACAAAGTCAAGTCAACAAAAATCTACAAAGACATGTGAACAGAAGAGTTATAGTTAACATGGTAGGTGATAACGCAGAAATAAAAAGACAGATGACTAGAAGTGTTACAGCAGGGTTAAATGAAGAATCAAACAAAAATAATTCAATTGA